>NW_022146192.1:510010-754607 GCF_002938485.1 Sitophilus oryzae | reverse complement strand
GACTGTAAAATAGTTGGTAGTGTAGCGTGTGGTAGATCTCGGTTAAAAATCGAGGAAAATAATGGAATAACTTTTCGCTAGTAGGTACGTGACTATACAGGGTGAGTCTTAAATAAGTGCAAATATTTTCAGGGCTGGTAGATCTCGATAAAAAAAACATATTTACTCTTTGCCGATTTTAAAATAAGTCCAAAATAACCGAGTTTTTTTTATTTTTATTTAAGTTTGAAAATTTATAAAAAAATGTTTCTTTTTTTTTTAAATTTTGAAAACCACCGGATTTTTTCTGTAATTTGTGCGAATTTGTGCTTCTAATTTTAATCTACTATCGATGCTGTTAAGATATATTTTTTAACTTTAAGATATACACGCCTTTAAGATATATTTTTTAACTGAAAATTAAAAAAAAACTTACCTATGATATTTAAATAATATATTATGCTATTAAGTTATTGTTTATTATATTCTTAACATGCAAGTCCTGCCTTATCTGTAGTCCAGTCAAATTAGACCAAAACATAAGAGTAAAGGTACATAAATTTACCACAAGCTGAAAAGCCTGTGTAATTGTTTAAAACATAATTAAAAATCGGAATTTTCATTCTGGTGCCTGGAAAAAAAATTATGCGAGGCCAAAGGTCAAAAATCTCGAAAAAAAAATTTATTATAAAATTACTTCAGACAAAAATAATTATAGATCATAAAATTCTCTATAAAATCTGTTTGGATACTTTTTTCCTAATAGTCACTGTTTCTGAGATATAACGAGTCAAATAGTTGTAATCCTCATATTATGCACACGTTTTTACGCCACCTATGAGGTAGTGTACTTAGCGCGTTTTTTAACGTGGTTTCCCCAGTAGGCCTATTCCACATATATATTGTGATTCTGTTTAATTGAAAGCTATTGCAGAACAAAGGATTTTAGTACTTACTAATATCTTTACCAAAAAATATTAGTAAGGATTGGAAATTATAAAAGCGATGGAAATAGAGAAAATTAGAAATTTAATAGTCATTCAAAATTTACTATCGATTCATAACCTTCAAATACTTCTTGATTTTCATCCTCTTCTTGACCCTTGTCTTCTTCGTTTTCTTCATCCTGGATGTAAGTAAATTGTGTCAATAGTGATGTATCATTCACGTTTCTTCATTGGCATCAAAGGAATCCTCTACTATTAGTGTTTCAACATTAGAACATGACCGACCTTAATGAACAAAACAGTCCAATCAGTTTGCAAAGAGTCAAAATCATGTGCTATTTTTACACGCAATAACTGGCTGTGATATGACGTCTGCATTTTACAGGAGGGGTAACACAACAGTCTTTAAGGTGTTTAGTTAAATGTGCTGAAGTTTTCAAAAAAAAGTAATTCAAGTCAACAAGATATTACCACCTACGTGATTGGTTTTCTTCTCTCTATGTAAAATGATCCAAAAAAAAAAAAACAGCTGCTTAGATAAGTAAGTTAGATAAGTATCGAAAAAAACAGATGCAATTAGCTTGTCTTCCTCCAATCTCAGTTGCTGCTCATCAACATATTTTCCGGGTATATTACCAAGTTCAAGTGTGGCTTGGTTATCAGCTAGACCCAAAAGACTGGGGTTTGGAAGTTGGTCGACAATACATTAGAGAACCAATTCAGACTTTACTCCTACCTGCGCCGGAAAAACTGCTAAACACAATTTTTTGCAACTCTAAAAAGGAATGCAGTGCTAAATGTGGTTGTAAAAAAATTGGACTATTTTGTTCTCTGGCATGTACAAATTGTCAAGAACGGCCATGTTCTAATGTTGAATCACCAATAGTAGAGGATTCGTTTGATACGAACGAAGAAACATGGGATACATTTTACTTACATCCAGGATGAAGAAAATGAACAAGACGAAGATCAAAAAGAAGAAAATCAAGAGGAACAATAAGAAAAAGCATTTGAAGGTTATAAATCAGACTAGTAAATTTCAATTTTTTTTTATTTCCTACGCTTTTATAATCTCATACATCCATACTAATATCTTTTATTCTGCAATAGTTTTCAATGAAACAGAATCACAATAGACATGTCGAATAGGCCTACTGGGGAAACCACGTTAAAAAACGCGTTAAGAACAGTACCTCGTGGCGTGGAAACGTGCATATTATGACGATTACAACTCTTTGACTCGTTATATCTCAGAAACAGTAACTATAAGGAAAAAAGTATTCAAACATATTTTATAGAGAATTTTATGATCTATAATTTTTGTCTGAAGTAATTTTATAATAAAACTTACCGTTTTGTTGAATATCGCGAAAAAACAATTTTTTCGAGATTTTTGACCTTTGACCTCGCATAATTTTTTTCCAGGTACCGGAATGGATTCGGAATTTTAAAATGTTATTTTTAATTATGTTTTAAACAATTACACGCATTTTCAGCTTGTTGTAAATTTATGTTCCTTCAAATGTCTAAATTGACCGGACTACTGTCAACAATACAGAAAACCAATGTCATCCCATTTTCCTTAAGCACTCACGAAACATACGCACTTACTAAAACCGAGAGAGAGACTAACAAAATCTCTCTTTGGAAAATCACTTTCTTTAAGATATTGCACGTTCTTATGCAGGTATATGATATGAGAAGGAGTTTGCTTTAATTGGGAAGCCAATGTTCATGTGCTGTTTTTTTTTCTTTAAAATATAAATAAAAATGAATTGTATCAACTCAAAAGCACTTTGAATTTTAAAACTGTTTCAACTTTGTTTCAACTGTTTTAGGGATTTCACCTACTCTACGATAGGGGCGCTCTTAAACTTTAGAGGTATGCTTAATCATTCTTTTCAACTAATTCTACTTTTAGAGATGAACACCTAGTTTATCTCTGCTAGTTCATTTAGTTCTCACCAGACCCAATCCCACTGAAAATCGTTCTAATAGGTCGTTCGCAAACTACATACCTCTACGCAATTACTTTAGTCTTAAACGCGGTCAAAACTATTTTGTTTTCTAACGCAACGGCGCACAGTGGTTTCGGCAATGGAAAAAACCCCCCCAAAAAAGAGGGTGTTAAATCGGGTTTAAATTATCCTATCTTACATCGAGTTAGTTCAAAGACAATATAATAATATTACTTTTTTAATTTATTAGTTTTGAATTTACAACACCTTCTTTTTGACAATTTTGTGACGGTTCTGTTTAGTGCGGGCAGTGTATAGTTACGAAGGATCCAGACAAAGGAGCCGACGGCGGTAGCTGTCGCCAGCCCGGTGAAGAGGGGGGCGAGCGGACGAAAGGAGTCGAGGCGGCAGTCGGGTGTCGACCACGATTAAGGACACTTAGACTACGTAATTTTTTAGTATTAAGTACTATTTTTGTTATTTGAGTTAAGTAATAAATCGACCACTTGTGCACACGATTCGTCTTCTCTTCCTCAACCCGAACACCCAGACCCTGGGAGCAGTATCCGTCTAAGAGACTGCTGCATAAATTGGCGCTCAACTAGAGGCTTGAGGTAGAAGTTTGGAAGAAGAAATCCGGAAGGAGTTGCAGTAAAAACAAGTAGGATCGTTTTTTTATTTACTTATAGTGGGAGTGTACATCATTGGGTACCTATACTAAAGATTTTCTCTAAAGTGAGATATAAAAGGAATAACTATATTATTATTTTATTTGTGTTTTTATAAAAGAAGTTATTGGTTTGTCAGTATATAGGACAGTATATATCATAGTATATATCATATTAATACAATATTGTTAATTTCATATATGTAAATCTTACATAAAAAGAAATATAATGCCTCCAAAAAGAAAAGTGAAAAAGAACAGTAAATATTTTGAGGATAATGTTTCAGAGGAGGAAAACAGCCAGTCCGATTTTTCGGAAATGTTTTTGAAATTCGGTTCAGATATTGGAAAATTACAAGAAACCGTTGCTAACTTGTCTTTGAGATTAGAAAATAAAAACGAACTAAAAAGTGATGTACAACCTCATATGCAGTCGCATACAGACAATGTAAACAATTTTAATTTTTATATATTAAACTGGAGAGAATTAGGGGGGTCGAATTTGAGTTTCCACCCTAATGGGAAAGTTCACCCTATGTTGTTCTTAAGAAAACTCAAGAAAACTTTTATTGATGCTGGGATACCTCCAGAAAAACAAACTAGTTTAGCTATAAATTGTTTGAAAGGCTCTGCAGCTGATTGGGCAAGTCTTAGAGAACATACATTTAAAAATTTTAATGATTTTGAAAATGCTTTTGGCGATAGGTTCTGGGGGGTCGATAAACAAAGAGAGCTTTACCTCGAACTGAATTACGGTAAGTTCGAAAGCGGCAAACGCGCGGACTATTTTCTACACATGGTAAATCAGGCTAGTTTTTTATCAACGCCTATACCGGAAAACAATTTAATTGAAAAATTATCAAAGCATTTTTCACCGGAAATAGAGAGGGGCATCATCACTCTGGGTTTTAAAACTATTGATGAAATTCAAAATTATTTATATAGATTAGACGAAGCCGACGCTCGGCAAAGCGATTTTTCCTACACGTCTCTAGCGGCGCGGCGAGATCAAAGAGTGAACGTGAACGGCCAAGTTAGACGCGGCGGCGCCGGCGGCAGGGGGCGGCGTAGATCGGAGCGGAGACTTTTCGAGAAATAACGGTCGTTGGCGTGACAACAGTGATAGGAGGCCGAATAATTCGCGCGAAGAAGGAAGGCAGGACCGTACCGATGATAATATTTGTATGTTGTCGAATTTTATTCAAAAGTCTGAGGATTTATTGACAGATTCCGACGGTGAAATTAGTAGTGAGGAAGACAACGATTTTAAATCACCTATTATACAGGGCGATATCTGTAACGAAAAAGTTGAAATTTTATTAGACAGTGGTAGCGAGTAAACAAAATATTCCTATATTACCGGTTACAAATAGGTCGATAATGATTGCGATTGGTGCGAAACCATATCGAATTAAAAATCAGGTTTTGTTAACAATTATTTTAGACAAAATTAAGTTTGATGTTTCATGTTTAATAATTCCAAAATTAAATAGAGATATTCTATTCGGATCTGATTGGATGAAAGTATTCTCCGCGGAACTTGATTTTAAAAATAAGATGCTTAAGTTTACAGTAGACAAAGAAAATTATAATGTGAAATTTGTAAAACCGCAAGATTATACCGAGGTAGAATCTTTAGTTATAAATAAAATTGAACTAACTAGGAATAATAGTACTATTGAGGACAAAGGAAAAATAAAACAAAGGCATGTTTACGATAGTACAGACCTTGAGTTAGTAGTAAATAAGTCAAATTTAGAAAAAGATAGGGATAAATCTAAACTTTTAGCAATATTAACCGAATATAAAGACGTATTTTCTGAAAGTCCAGGGCTAGTTAATAATTATGTACATCATATTAACATGAAAGATACGGAATGCTTTAATCCACAGTTATATCCGATTCCTTTATGTTACAAAGCGGAAGTAAGAAAATATATACACGAGATGACAGAAATGGGTATAATTAAACCAGAGTATACAGAGTACGTGTCACCTTTAGTAATAGTTAAAAAGAAAGATAAAACTATTCGAGTTTGTTTAGATGCACGTTTTTTGAATTCTAAGATGAATAAAGATTTTGTAAATCCGCCTAATCCACACGAGATTTTATTTAATTTTAAACAAGGTCAAGTTTTAAGTACCATTGATTTAACGTCATCGTATTGGCAGATCCCGATTAAAAAGAAGATCAGAAATATGTAGGGTTTATTTTTGAAGGATTATCGTATACTTTTAATAGAGTACCTTTTGGATTATCAACATCTATGGCGAGTTTAATACGCTGCCTGACCAAAATATTAGGGGTGACGGATTATTTACTAGTATATGTAGAAGATTTAGTTATATTTTCCGATAGCATGGACCAACATTTACAGCATTTAAATATTGTTTTAAGGAAGTTAAAATTAGCAGGCATGACAATTAAACTACGAAAATGTCAATTCTTTCGAAATGAGGTGCATTATCTCGGACATATTATTTCTTCTCAAGGGGTTATGATAGATAAAATCAGGGTAAAATCTATTAATGAATTTCCAAGACCGATTAATATTAAAGCATTGAGAGCGTTTTTAGGTTTAGTTAACTATGATAAAAGATTTTGTAATAACTATTCGGAATTAACATTACCGTTATTAAATTTACTAAAAAAAAATCAAACATGGAAGTGGAACGAAGTACATGAAAAAGCGTTTCAGGATATCAAAATGTTATATTTAAAGGTTACTATGGTATATCACTGTGACTTAAATAAGGAGTTTTATATCGAATGTGACAGTTCGAATTACGCAATCGGGGGTTGTTTATATCAACTTAATGATAATGATAAACAAGTTATCGCTTATCACAGTCAAACGTTAAAACCTCACCAGCATAACTATACTGTAACGGAAAAAGAATTGTGGGCTTTAATCTGTTGTTTGAAGCAGTGGAGATTTGTATTGTTAGGTCACAGGTTGATCATCAGGAGCGATTACAAATCTTTAGAATATATGTTAACTTGTCGATTGAAAGGGGCACGTTTGACACGATGGATTTTATTTCTGCAAGAATTTAATTTTGAAATCCAATATATGAGGTACAAATAATATTACTGCGGATGTCCTATCGCGCTATCCGGTTAAAAATAATATTAAATCTGAGTTTTTTAATGTTCAAAATACATCGCTAAAAAGTATTTCGTTGGTGCAATTACCGGGCTATTATTCGGAATTGAAGAAAAATCTGAAAAAGTTACGGCTAGATCAATTAGCAGAACCATGGATTAAACGTAATATTAAATTACTGGAGGAAACTAATCATGAAAAAATATTAAATTCTAGGGAGAAACGTGTTATAAAGTGTTTTATTTTACATGAAGGGCTCTTGTTTAAGAATCATGATTTGAGATATAAGGGATATCGTCTTTGCGTTCCACAGTCTCAAGTTTTTGAGTTAGTTAAGCAACAGCATGAATATATCGGACATTTCGGGAAAACTAAAACCTTTTGGTACATGCAAAAATATTTTTATTGGCCGAAAATGAGTAAAATGGTTCGACAGATAGTAGCGGCATGTGAATTATGTCAGAAATCAAAGACTTCTCCTACTAATTTTGGTCCGACTCAAGCGGTGGTTCCGAAGAAACCAGGGGAATTAGTGTGCGTAGATTTTATGGGGCCGTTGCCACAAGGAAGGGGTGGTGTGACCCAGCTATTTGTTATCGTAGATGCTTTCAGTAAATATGTAAAATTATATCCTTTGCGGAGAGCTACCGCATCTGCTACACTAAAACGACTTTTTGAAGATTATATTCCTAACGTTCAGAAACCCAAATGTATTCTAAGCGATAATGGTACTCAGTTCTCTTCTTTGCAATGGAATGAAAGATTAACAAATGCAAATATTAAAGTTAAAAAGATTTCAGTATATTTTCCGCAGGGTAATATTACAGAAAGATACAATAAGGAAATAGGTCGATTATTAAGGGCGTATTGTCATGAACAGCACACTAAATGGCCTAACCAATTATCTTGGGTTGAGCTATGTCTTAATCATATTATTAATGAAAGTACAGGTTATACACCAGCATTTCTCCAATTTGGACGCACACGTCAGAATGTAGTCGAAAGATTTATAAGCTATCCTAAAGTTGAAAATGCACTGGTAGATTTAAACAAATATTGGATACTAGCCTATGAAAATCTAAAGTCAAAAGCAGAACGGCGAATCGCGAAACAAAATTTAAAAATAAATCCGGTTATTTTCAAACCAGGCGATTTAGTTTTGGTTAAGAAGCATGCCCAATCATCTGCAGAAAACAAAATAATTAAGAAATTTATCTTACTCTATGAGGGACCTTACATTATTACTCGAATAGCGGGGCCCAATTCTTTCTTCTTTATATAATTTCTACTAAAGAGGGTGAGGAACTTCTAGGAAAAAGAAATGTTAGAAATTTAAAACAGTATAAAGAATATAAAAATGATTAAAAAAGACTGCATAGGAGGGCAATCTTAATATTATGTTAAAAAAAAAATGTTAATTCTTTCAGAAAACAAAAAAAAACTTGTTAGTTAGCTATTAGTGTTAGTTTTGGAGCAATTTGGTTTGCATTTACACTTATTTGTTCTTATTATGTAAGCAGTTTTCTTTGCGATTATTTTATTTGTGAATTTTATACCATATTATTATGTTGTAGTGGTAATGAGCTGTAATTTCTGTTTGTCAGCTACTTAAATGTTTATACTCCGTATTTAGATTTAAGTAGGGGGGGTGATGTGACGGTTCTGTTTAGTGCGGGCAGTGTATAGTTACGAAGGATCCAGACAAAGGAGCCGACGGCGGTAGCGGTCGCCAGCCCGGTGAAGAGGGGGGCGAGCGGACTAAAGGAGTCGAGGCGGCAGTCGGGTGTCGACCATGATTAGGGACACTTAGACTACGCGATTTTTTTAGTATTAAGTACTATTTTTGTTATTTGAGTTAAGTAATAAATCGACCACTTGTGCACACGATTCGTCTTCTCTTCCTCAACCCGAACACCCAGACCCTGGGAGCAGTATCCGTCTAAGAGACTGCTGCAATTTTCTTAATATACGAAACGCGCAAAAATAAAGCGAAAACAAGTAATATTTTACAGCCCTTCTTTTAATTCCTAAAAATCGGTATTACCCAGGAACTGTTTCGTTTATCCATAAGCATTAAAAGTAAAAATCATTTTGCCAAAATATACCGTGCCTTTGATGCAGTTTAGTTTGAATTTATTTCTAATAAAAGTACTTTACTTCTTACTTTAATCAGACTAGAACAAAAAAGCTTTACCGAGCTTTAATTTCGGATTAATTTGACTAAAAAAAGCAACTGTTAAAGTAGTGATTCTATAAATTTTATAGCCACATTCGGCCACGTTTGTTAAAAATTTAAAATAAAAGATAAACAGTGTGGAAAAAAATGAAAACTACATTCTTCATTTTAGCGGATGGCGATAAATTCATTTAATATAATTTACTTTTTTGCCACTTAAAATTATATAAATATTATATTGCATAAGATTTAAATGTTATAAATTATAATAATTTGAACCACAGTGTGTGTAACTAAACTGAGCATCAATTGAAGCGTAAAGTGCAAATTTTTGCATTAAGTTTAACTTCTTGTATTTTTTAAACTTTTGAAGGAATTTTGAATTTGCCAGCCAAATTCTAAAACATTGTTTTATCGACTATCGAACCGTTCTTTTCAGTTTTTTTCAATTATTGGTCAGAACCCATAATACAGGGTAAAACAAAAATGCGCGCATTTTTAAAAAAATTTTAAGTGAGCCTCATTTTGTGGAGGGATGGAGGAGATCCATTTTTTGTGGATAGTTTGAAGGAGGTGTTTTATACCTCGGGACGTTTATGAGTTTTTTTGGCTATCGCTCTCCATTGCGATGTTTTCGATATTCTTATGATTGTCGGTGGAGTTTTAATACTAATAATTTTATCTCATTGTGAAATGAAGATATCGTATTTTTAAGCATAATGCATTTTAATGTATAATTAAATAAAGCAAACAAATAATTTTATAAAACTAAAAAGTGTTACATTGTCATTATACAGGGCGTTAAAAATTTATCTAGCTGGTATATTTAAATTATATGACAGGTTTTGTTATGTATCTTGGCATAACAAAAGAAGCTTTTAACACTTTTTCATTAACGATACAGTATAATCACTTAGTATAATCATTAGTTAATACGCATAATACTCAAAAATACAATATATTAATTTCATAATGAGATAAATTTATTAGAATTAAAACCTTACCGAATATCATAGAAAAAGGAAAACATCGCAATGGAGAGAGATACCCCAAAAAACTCAAAAACGTCCCGAGGTATAAAACAGCTCTTTTAAAATACCCAGAAATAATGGAAATCCCCCATCCCTCCACAAAATGAAGGTCATTTAAAATTTTGTAAAAAATGCACGCATTTTTGTTATACCCTGTATTATGGGTATTGGCCAATAATTCGATAAAAAAAGCGTTTCAGAATCTGGCTAGCAATTCAAAACGCCTTCAATAGTTCAGAAAATACAAGAAGTTCAATTTGATGAAAAATTTTAACGTTACGTTTCAATTGGTGCTCAGTTTACTTTTAAATAAATTTATTAAACCATGTTATTTGATGTATTTTATTAAGCCGAATCGAATAAAATCCGTCCCAATGCGATTGGATTAACGGTTTAGGAAATATAGGGTTTTTTCGTTATATTATCAGTTTCACACCACTGTGCGGCGCAGTCAGCGGTACTGAATATTTTAATATATGTACAAGACCAAAAATATTAAATTAATATTGATTATTACAACACACTTCCGTGTACTAACAGTAATTTTATGTATTGGCAATTTTAATAGTAAATAATATAATGTAATAAACCATTTAAATTCCGAAAAAATTGTAGGGTAGTCGCCGCCTACCTTGCCTACCCTGATGAGCCGCCATTGAAACATATTGTTACGTTTTTCGTCGGTTCCGTGTGGATAGAAAGTCACAATTTATTTAAACACAATTTATTTAACACTAATTAACAAAAAAAATAACGATTAAAAGACTTACAGAACTATTTATAACTTATTTACAATTTATCTAATTATTTATCTAACAGAAATTTATTTTGAATTAGCGCGGCGATTCTAAATGTACGCGTCGATCGGTTATTTATCTCTGTCTTCCTTAGGCCCCGGCGTCTGCTTATATAGGAGAGAAACAGACAATCCAGATTTGTCTAGTCAATTCTTATTCGTTCTTAGAGCATCGCTGGGCGTATGAGTCATAGGCGAGTGGCCAGGCCTAAGGCTGAGTTCACACGGCACGGGTCCGCAACACTGCCCCCTTCTTAGGTACATGCTCGTCCCGAGATGTACACGGTGAATGAAGGTATTTGCAAAGCTGTTCTCTGGTACATTGAGAAGTCTGGTAGAAAAAAGCAGTCTACAGTTTCCTCGCCCTATCTCAGCTTTGGGTTATATATAGCAGCAAACGAGGATCTCGATTCCCGTAAATCTAAACAAGACTTCAATCATGTTCCGGATTGTACGCCAACTCAAACCATCGAGTCCACACGCCAGCTTCGGAATGGCTAATCGTGTAATGTTGTTTAGCAAGGCTTCTCTCAGTTCAATAAGGGTCTTCCATAGATTGAGATAAGCCGGCTTACTCGGGGACCATTCCTTGGTGACCAGGTAGAAGATGTGTCTTGCTTGACCATGTGCATGTTAGCCTCAAGACGCTTCCAACCTTTGGATCTTGTCGGCGTAGTTCTCCGACATGCCCAAACTTCTCATTGAACGTCGCAGCGATTCCTCTGGACATCCGCAAATCCCGGGCCACACAATGAGCGAGCGAATAATCAGGAGGCACGGAAAAGAGGTTTTGTTGTTCTTCTTTCGTTACACCATAGCGAGCCTTCTCACTGCTGTTGTATCGGGCCATGAAATCGTCAAAGGATATCTCCGAATCAGGGGGATCAAAGCTGCAGGTTCTCACGGTCCCAGCACGATCTTCTATTTCGCCTTGGTAGGGGCTCAAACGGTTGAAATGAACTATCCTCGGTTTTCCTTTTGGCAATTTTCTGATACGGTATACGACGTCATTAATCCTATCCATGACTTCGTATGGGCCTTCCCACGAGGATTGTAGCTTCGGAGATAATCCACGACGTCTCTGCGGGTTGTACAGCCACACCAAATTCCCTGGTTGGTACCCTCCACGTTCAGCTTGAATGTCGTAGTGCTCCTTCATTCGGTCACTAGCGCTTTGAATATTTAGGCGGACTCGCTGATGGATGTCGTCCATCCTTTGGCGTAGTCTATGGACATAATCTTCTCCGGTGACATCTTCTCCCGGTCGGCAACCAAACTTCAGGTCACAAGGTAGGCGCACTTCCCGTCCCATAACGATGCTGGCTGGAGTTTGCCCTGTAGATTCTTGGACGGATGAACGATAGGCCAACAGGAACAGGTGAAGAAATTTGTCCCAGTCTCTTTGGTGGTCAGAGACTACTTTGGCCAAATAACGGTTGATGGTTCTGTTCATGCGTTCAACCATCCCATCGGATTGTGGATGCAGAGCAGTCGTCCTGGTCTTGCGGATATTAAGGACCTCACAGACGCCTTGGTACAGATTGGACTCAAAATTTCTTCCCTGATCTGAATGCAGCTCCATGGGAACACCAAACCTGCAGATCCATTCCTTAACAAGAGCATCAGCAATGGTGGACGCTTCTTGATTTGGCAACGCGTAGGCCTCGACCCATTTGCTGAAGTAATCCATTACTACCACAATGTATTTGTTGCCATCGTTCGTCTCCGGGAAAGGACCAGCCACGTCGATCGCTATTCGTTCGAAATGTAATTATGTATCAAAAATGAGACGAAACTGTTTCGCAATGTTTCTCAGAAGAAATTTTGTTTCGATTTTGTTGCTAAAAATGCTACTTAGTTTATTTGTTAGTTTTCAAAGAAATATTTATTTTTATTAGGTAACTTATTTTTGATTTTGTGTTGAAGTAATAGGTATATTATGATATTTTATTAATTACCTTATGTTTAGTTCTTTTAGTTTTTTTGTATACTTCCTTGTTTTGGTCCTAAGAATACTAAAAACTAAAAACGTAGTTTTCTGTTCATAAAAAAGCTCATTTTGGGGGCAAATACAAAAATTAAAACAACATATGTCTTCGAACTATTTCTGCATATTAACTACGAGAGTATATTTATATGCACAGTATTAACGCAGAACTCAATTTCTTTCTCTCCTATAAGCTCCACGCGCTCCATATCTTGAACCGGATTATTACAGATACCAGCTTGAATTTTGGCGACATGGGCCTTCCAGTTATTCGAGAAATTCTCCGTCTTCCTTTATCTCTTTTGAGAGTACGGAAAGCGTAATATTATTAAATCGGTTTCTCCGGACCAAACCACCTGCTTCAACTTACTCCTTTCAGGCAATTGAATATTTTTGAATGAACGGCTGCAGATTTCATAGGATTAAGTTCAGTTTCTATGTGATAAATTATTTAATTATTATTAGAAAATAGTTCTTTTACATTCGTGCAAACATATTTACGCGTTTAATATTCTTGGTTGGGATTGTCTTTATAAGTGGAAAAACATTTTTATTATTGATGTTTTAAGAAAAATGCACTTTTCATAAAAAAAATTACTTGTTCTAAAATAGTTATCCCGTTTATACGTTTTAGAGATAATTAACCTTTCGGCGGTCGCGTTTTATTTTTACATAATAAGAATATGATGACATAAAATAATATGATAATCAAATTAAAAACTATTTTTTCACTTGCTTCATTACAAATAGCAAACATAAACATAAAATATATAATATAAAACACGCAAAAACACAAACTAATAAATATTATTCAAAAACAAAAATAAATAATAACGAAAAAATCAATCTGAATATCGGTTATCGAATGGGACACAACAGAGTTTATAGGGACACTACAGTGTTACGCTAAAGATGCAGCCATTATCACGGAAACAGAGGACGATATGCAGAGACAGCTTCATAAATTCTATCGGGTAAGTCGAAAATTAAATGATTATCTCCACAGAAAAAAAAACTAAATGCTTAACTTTCTCTAAAGAGCCGGTAAGATGCAAACTGGTAGTAGAAAACAAAATTATTGAGCAGGTATCACAGTTCAGATACCTAGGAATAGATAGTCGCACTACCATGATCCAGAGAAAGATCTGAGAAGCCAGATAAACAGAGCAACGACCATGTCAGGATGTCTGAGACAAATAGTGTGGACAAACCCCTTCATGCGAACAGACAGCAAAATTAAAATTTATAAGACCTGCATCAGACAAATAATGACATATGACATAAAAATCCGAGAGGAAACAAACAAGACCAAAAGCATGTTAAGAGTCGCTGAAATGAAGAACTTAAGAACCATAATGGGGAAGACTAGAAGAGACAGAATTAGAAACACAAATATCAGACAACAATGTGGAATACAGGACGTAGTGACATCGGTTAGGCAAAGAAAAAGACAATGGTTCGCACACGTAAAACGCATGGAAGGAAACAGGTTACCACCCTTGAAGGGAAACCCATGGGTAAAAAATCAATCTGTAGAACAGTGATTATAGAACATTTGTGTGTACTCAAAACATACGAAATTGTGACACTGTGAACAAGAATAACGAGTTACTCTGTTTTTTACCTATCACAATGCTTGGGAGTAGCAAGGTACAGCTTGCCATACTAGAGCCGTTCGGTATACAAGGAAGGTTGTGTGACTAGCACTACGCTTCAACCGCCTATTATTACCTCAGTATTGTGAATTTCAAGTACTCATTTAAGGCTGAGTCGACCTAGATACCCAAACTATTTTTATTTAAATAAAAATAGTCGGCTGATGCAATGCCGGGTGTGGGATTCGAACCCACTACCTTGAGATTGGTAGACGAGAGCCTGTACTTCTACGCCACCGGGCACCTAGCACAAATAAAGCACACATAGATTAAAATTCCTAAATAAATGGCAAATAATAATAATTGTTTTTACACACACCACTGGCACTAGCAGTAGATTGTGTTTGTCGTCGAATATTCCAGCCCGTTCAACAATTGGTCGGGGCATATCTTTCATCTTCGTCTTTTCACGCTAACCGCGCCGATCTCGCCTATCTCTTTCTCAAAGGATTGATCGTTGAACGGACCGGGAAATCCACCAGCTTCTTCGTTACTAATTGACCTTCTTCATAGAAACTGCAAATATGCCGCTTCTTTTGCGTGTTTTTAATAGACAAATCGAAATAAATGTAATATCAAGCTTCAAACAGTAAAATCGCAAACTGTTTATTAATCGCGTATTAACGCGATTTAACGTATCGGTCCTTGAGAAATCTAACTGCGAGAGTATTGAAGTCATGGTCACAAAATCCCGCTTAAGATGGGCTGGTCACGTATGCAGAATGCAAGAAAACCACATGCCAAAATCTCTGCTTTACAGTGAGCTTGTAGACGTAAGAGGAGACCGGGTGGACAACTGAAAAGGTACAAGGACATTTTCCACGAAAATTTAAAGGGAATTAACATGCAGAATGAGTGGGAGAAAGCAGCTCACAATAGAACTCAATGGAGAAGGGTTGTAAACTCAGTTAAAAGCGGCAACCAAAAAGTAAAGAGGCAACAAAGCAGTGAGATTTTTGAATGTCCGGAGTGCGGTAGGCAGATAACATCACGTATCGGGCTTTTCAGTCACAGAAAAGCTCATGAAAGAAAACGCCTTGCGTTACCATCTTCTTTATGTGTGTCGAATATTCGTCAGCGAGTAACGGCTGTATGTATATGTAGTAAATCGCAAAACGAAAACAGTAAAAAACGCAAAAAAGCAAAAATCGTTTTCTGTGTGGCCGTGGGCTTAAGGGAATCAAAATAGAGTATATATTTCTATTTCTTTTGGGTATTTTCCGTTGCCCTAGAACTATGAAATTCGGCAAGCAATACCGTCATATACTACAAGTATAGAGAAAAATTTGAAAGTTATACATTTTTAATTAAATCACAAAAAAGAATCTTTATGCAAGGGTTGTCCAAATTTTAAATCGAATTGACCGTTTAACGTAGGGTATCGTATTAAAGCGCTTCGTTGGCTTGAACAGATTTTTAATTATTTTTATGAACATAATTTTGAATATCCGGACCTACCGTAAGAATCTATACAAAGTAAGTTAGCTTATGGACGATGGCCATAAATTTACTGTATTTTAGGTTGTACTTAAACTGACATTAAATAAATGATAGTGTACTAAAATTCCGTCGATAGTTATAAAGCCCTCCGCATAAAGCGAGATTAAAATTGTTCGTCTAGTATCCAATATGAAACATTATAGTCAGTTTGAAAATAACCTCGTGCAAAGCAGTAATGCTTAAACAGGTTTTGATTTAGTGTTTTATTGCAGTAAATATCGATCAAGTCGAAAAGCGAAGAGAAAAAAGTGTTACTTTGTTAATAAACGTTTCTCTAACCAATCAATTTGAAAAAAATCTTTTTTGTTAAGTAATGGGGCAACAATAAAATTTTCTGCAGCAGTTTCGACGCCATCATTGACTCTTTCTTATCTTACATTTTAAATTAGTTCCACCAACGATGGGCGTCTAAGCATTAGCGTTGTGATTCTGTTAATGTTTATTAAGAGTTTGTTGGTGAAGCTAATTTAAAATGTAAAATAAGAGTAAGTGATGGTGTTGAAACTGTTGTGTAAGATTTTATTGAAAATACAAAAAATTTATCCAAAAAAATCCTTTATGGGTTTTTCGCCACTGCACTGCAAGAAAAATCTACAAAATAAAATAGTTATTTTTGGTAAACACTTCTGGGCGTTAAACCTGAACTGACGCTGCTTGTCAGAAGTTGTGTTTACAGTTATAAAAATTTGCCCAACAAAGAAAAAAATGCTTAACGTTTCGGAAAGTTTTCTCTTTCCGTCGTCGGTAGCAAAAAAATATAAAAAATCAAGAAAAAAAACTATTTAAAATATTTAAATTGAACTATTCGAGAACACTTTACTTTTTAAAACAGATACGTCTACAAGAAATCGTTGACGTTCTGTTAAAATGACATTATATTAAGTTAAACTTCAAAATTAACAATTACTACCTGATAACAATTACTTAATAAGGCAAAACCAAAAAGCCCAAACTTTCTGTATGATTATTTTTAAATTTTACGTATGTTATGTTTATTTATGTCATGTTCTTTAAAATCAAAGAAGCGAGTGCCATAAATTACGAACATCTACAGATGCATGAGCAATACATTTATTTTTATTAGATTGAATTAAAAAAGCCTCTTTTATTTTTCTTTTAGAGGCTATCGCTTCTTTCATTATAATTTTGGCTTTATTAAAATTTATTCTGTGCCCTGTGTCCCATGAATGCTGACAAATCTTAGATTTGTGAAAATCTCCCTTAAATAATCTCTATGTTCTTTAATTCTAACATTTAAGGGTCTAGATGTTTCACCAATGTAAAATTTTTCGCATTCACAGGGTATTTGGTATATTACATTTTTTGTTTTTTGTTCTGTATTCATTGGTTTAGTATGTGATAAAATGGATCTAAGTGTATTTTGTGTTTTGAAAGATGTTCGTATGTTATATTGTTTTCCTATCCTTCTTATTTTTTCCGAAACGCCTCGTATGTAAGGAATTGAAAGTTGTATATATTGTGTACTGTTATCATTGTGTCTATGATTTGGGGTTTGTATTTCGTTTAATGTTTTGTCAATAAAATATGGTGGATAGTCGTTTTTCATTAATGTATTTTTTATGTGATATATCTCTGTTTAGTGAAATGTCGTTTGTACATATTATTTTTGCCCTATCATATAAATTTTTTATAACACCTTTTTTTACACTTATACTGTGATTAGATGTGCAATTTAAGTATCTATCTGTGTTTGTGGGTTTTCTGTAAACATCTAAAATTAGTTTATTTTCAAACTTTGACACTAAAACATCAAGAAATGGCAAAACGATTACCTCTCTCTACTTCTAAAGTAAATTTTATGGTAGGTTCGCGAGAATTTATATAATCCAAAAAAATGTCTATTTCAGAAACGTTATGTTGCCATATTGCAAAAATATCATCAACATAAGGCAGCCATATTACAGGCTTTTTTGAAAAACTATTTATTGTATTATTTTCAAAATCTTCCATAAAAATATTACTTAACAAAGGAGAGAGAGGTGATCCTATTGCCATACCGAAATCTTGTTGAAAAAATTCATTATTTAATTGGAAATAAGTAGGTTTAACACAAAGTGTCAACAGTTCCAAAATACTATCTATGTTTAATTTTGTTCTATCTATTAAATGTGTATCTTGCTCTAATCTATCCCTAACTATTTTAAGTGATTTATCTACCGGCACATTAGTGAAAAGACTAACAACGGAGGATGAAAAGCGAGAGGTCTTACAGGGAAATAGACCTACTCCCCAGATAAGTGTTATAACAAATGATAAAAAGGGGGGCCGAAAATATGCGCGTTCATTTCAGAGTTCGTGGTACTCGGTTCATTCCTGGCTTTGCGGTAGTTATATTAAACAGCGCTTATTTTGTTGGCCATGTTTGTTGCTAGGCAAATCAAAAAATGTTTGAACAACTGATGGGTACATAGACTTAAAAAAATTTTCTCGGTCTGTCAAACTGCACGATTCGTCAAAGAACCACCCACATTCAAAACTCTTTAGGTTTACTTAGTTCGACTTTCCAAAAATATGTCCACATTTAGAGATGCACTTTTAGAAAACGCCCACCTTTCAAAAATTTTATATAATGAACATGTTAGGAAATATCGTTTATTGATGAAAAAAGGAACAAAAAAAAACTTGTTACAGCTTCGACCCCCCCCCCCCCGTCTTTTGTTTTCGTCCGCGTTTGCGTCGCCTCATCAGTTCTAATAGTCACGAGGCGCTACTGGTGTTAATAATGTTCGTTGTAAGTCTGTTAATATATGTTTGTATTTGTATAAAGTTCTGTATATTTTTCTTTCAATAGTTGGTGTTGGGTCTTTTGAAAGTTTTGTGTAACTACCGTTATTTATAAGATCTGTAATTTTGTTATTATATTCGTCTAAATCTATAACTACTGGAGCATTACCTTTGTCTGGTTGTAATATTTTAATTGTTTTGTCTGTTTTTAAAATTTTAATAGCTAACCTTTCTTCTCTATTAATATTAAGTTTAAATTTAATAGGTCTTTCTAGAATAATTTTTGACCTAACACGATATTCATCCGCGTGTTCTAAAAATAATTTTTGTGCAATATTTTCAATAGCAGAAGCCAAATCTAATTTTGAAACGTTTTTATCAGTTACGCTAAAATTTAAACCTTTTGATACAACTGATTTTTCAGAATTAGATAAAACTCTTTTAGAAAGGTTAACTACTGTTTTGCTAATAAATTCGTGTTTAATTGTAATGTTTTGATTTATATTTCTTTCATTAATCATGTGTGTAAATTTAGTAATATGTTTTCGTTTTTATATATTAGAATGATACATATAGCTATTGTGTACGCTATTTAGAATGTGTGTAAAATCTATGTTTGAAACTATCATCTGTATATCGTTAGAAATAAAATTTATTTCATTTTTAATTTGAAAAATGAGATATCTATGATATTGAATTCTTTCTCTTAAAAGTGCTAAACTAGCCCTATTTAATACGTTCGTCCCATAAATTTTCGTACGGCTGAGGTCGGAGATGGAGAGCTGGCGGCCTCTGTGGAGCCGTCTCAGATACTGGCTTTTGTCAATGCCCTGAGACAATGTATGATGAGACTGACTGACTGAGACTCGCTATAACTCAAGAAAGGTGATATACAATAGATCCGTAAGGTCGCGGATCCAATACCGATTAAGCCCCTCCTAAACATTCTACATTCTAGTGACAAACAAAAAAAAACATTCTTGTTTTTGCAAAGAAAATGTCACTTCTATAAAACTTTGTATTCATATACAGGGTGGTCCGAACTGTATTCCGGAAACTTCGACAGCTTATTCTGCTTTTTTCTTAAGTTTCGTAGATACAGGGTGGAGAAGTTTCATTTTTATTACGATTTTTTCAAATTATTTCTGAAGTAACGTCAATATTTGGTTGAAAATTGGTGTCTGGAATTTTTTTGACATGAAATTTGATTTTGATGTCAATATGACTCCTATTTGTAGGGGGCGCGTTCTGAATGAATAAATCGGAATGAAAAAAATTATATTTCCGTGATTTTATACGTAAAAAATGTCTCTTGGTAAAAATCGCTACAAGCAACCGTTCTCAAGATATTTAGAATAGACATAGTCAATACGTGTGATTATTGACAAAAAATAAACTAGTTATTTGACTGAAATGACAAAATTTGAGAACTTTTTATTTTTTTTTAAATTAATCATAAATTTTTCTTCGAAAAAATGATGATAAAACAGTTTCTGTTGGAAATTTGGCACAAAAACATTTCAAATTTATGATTTTAGTTCAATAATTATTTAGTCAACATATTTAACTTATGTCAATGATGACAGGTATTGATAAATTCGATTCTATATATCTCGAGAACGATTACTCGCAGCGATTTTTACCAAGAGACATTTTTTACGTAAAAAACGTCGTAGATTTTTTTAATCAGTGGTTTTATACAGGGGCGGACGAAAAGTTATTACTTTTTAAACCAGTTAAAAAATATGTAGGTGGCGTCCTCTACAAGTAGGAGTTATATTGACATCAAAATCAAATTTCTCATGTCAAAAAATTCCCAGTCACCAATTTTCATCCAAATATTGACGTTACATCAGAAATTATTTTGAAAAAATCTAAATAAAAATGAAACTTCTACACCTTGTATCTCCAAAACTTGCGGCGACCTTTTAGAAGGTTTATAAAAATTATGTAAAAAGGATGTTAAAAATTAAAAAGAAAACCGCAGCGTACGACTGCTCTTCGTCTGGTGAACAATAGGTGTAGGTTTGGTTTGGTTTGGATAAAAATTAAGAAAATTTCCACAGGCTAAAGATGTTCAGTAATGATATATCTGAAGTTAAAACAGCAAAATTTAATAAAAAAACTATGTACATTTATTAATAATTAAACAACTCCAGTTTGAAAGTGAATAAAAAAAGGTCATTAAAAAATAAAATAAATTAATGTTATCTTGATATATCGAAACTTAAATTAAATATTACTAAATATCAATTACTACCAGCCTCCAACAGGTAACCTTCACGGAACCATTCATAAAACTAAAAACTGCTTAAAAACTTCGGCTCAAAAAACTACTGCTGCTCTTAAAATCTTCTCAAAAAAAACTCCCAAAATGTTCTCGTTTCCAAAACGAAACTTGCTCCCAAAAACTCTATAATAAATTATTTTTTTCTCTAAGTATACGAAAGAAAGTAAAAGAAAAAAACTATAACTTACTCGCAGGGCTATTCTCCACCACATACGATGTACAAAAACTTTTATAGGAAGATGAGAACCACCCTGGGACACCGTGGTTGAAATGGAAGTGTCGAAAAATCCGAATTAAGCGTTAAAATTCTGCCAGAGATTATCTTCTGACTACAAAATGTCGACTACACCAAATCTTCTGACTACAAGGCTGACTACACCAAACTGTGCTCGAAAGAAGGAAAGTTCAGGAAAGTTATTAATAACACTTAAAGAATAATTTGACTAATAATATAAATGGCAACCCTGCGCCACCACATCGAATGGCATTGACGGTACTACCAAAATTGCAGCGGTACAAACTAGGGGCATTATTTGCTTAAATTCTGCTAGAGATGAAGCGCAAAAATAAGAAATTATTTTAGGCTGCTACAAACTAAGCATTTTGGGATATACATTTATACGAACTTTTTTTACTTATTTTTATCTGCAGAATATGCTGCCGAAGATTCCGGAATACCGTTCGGACCACCCTGTATACTTACTCGTATTTTCTTCGCTTTTCGACATTTAAACTGATGTTTCGATGCTTGAAATTAAAATATTACTTTTGTTATTCAGTTTTCTAAACATATATTTTTCTTTAAGCAATTATTTCGGAGACGTTCAAGCTACAGTTTCCATAGTTACGACCTAAATTAAAAATAGAACTAATTATTGTTTTATCCAAAGCATCTGAATGAATAATGAAATAAACAAGAATGAATATAATCAAAACCTTTGAAATATCCTATTGAAAATTGCATCTACCACCGTCAATTGAAGCCAGATAAGCAAGTTACTGAGGAAAAAGTTTTACCCTTGAAACTTTTATTTAGAAATTATCTCCTGTTAGGATAAAGCAGTAAAACATACCGTCGTCTATTCTTGATCGTCTATTTTTGTACTAAACAATTTGAACAAACAAAAGAATTGAATTGTTTTATTGTAGGCCATTCTGCTATTTTAGAGTATATTTAAAATATACAAATAGTATTAGTATATATATTGGACACTTATTCTGAAAATGTAGAGTTACAGTCCTTTATCCGATAAAATGCTTATTTGATATTGTTTATTTTATTTTATAATAACTTAATTTTAAATATATTTGTTTAATTAATTCCCCTAATATGATTTGTGATATAATTATTCTTATTCTTTTAGTTTTACTCTCACTAATTATTTGTTTGGATAGTTACTGAATTAATAATTAAAGTTATAATAAAGGTATTAATAAAAGTATATAAAAAGTACTGTATAAATATCTCATGAAAACATAAATACTCGCAGTTTCCTATAAAGAGTATTTTCTATTTATTTCTATTATATTTTTGTCCTTTTCTTAAATTATATTTTTTATTCTATTCATTATTTACCTAAATAGGTCATACTTTTCAAGTATAATATTTTTATAATTCGATTATACGTATTAATGCCACATAAGTTGGTAATAATATAACGGTTCTATCTATATCGCATAAATAAAGGCACAATGAATTTGAAATATCTATGCATCCAAGAGATAATAAAACTACCCATATATTCCAAACATATAGAAAGAAGATAAACTAAGCTAATTGCAGGAAAAAGACTCTCAAAGCTTTTATATAGACATTATCTTCGTGAGCATAAAGTTTTATTACATGCATCTGTTTTTGATGGTTTATTTTTGTACTAAAGAGGGCGAAGCAGTTTAAGAGAATAAAAAAATGTATTTATTATAGGTGCAAAGTGCAAATATATGCTTCAAAGCTTACATGTATATACGACTTCTTTAATGTATTAACTATTTTACACTAGTAAGTTAAATAATATATTATATATATAAATATACAGGGTCCGGCAATAGTGCGTCGGGCATCTGTAGCTCTTAGAATAAAAAACTTGAGCATTTTGTTTAAGTGCAAACCTAAAGTATGTACCAGGATGTATTTTAGGAAAATATTTTAACTTCTATAGGCTGGCTCAAAAAAGTGTGAGTGGACCTTGATGATTTTTTTTAAATGGAACACCCCGTATATTATTGCATTTTTGGCTTCCTTTCAGATCACTGTACATAACCCTAAGATATGAATAAATATATTTCGATAGTTTCAGAGATATTAAAAAATAAATCAAAAATATATATTTTTCAGCCCATTCTTAAAAAAATTATTAAAAATACAAGAACTGTTCTGAAATCAAAACTATATTAGGTACTTACTTTAGATGGTCTGTACTTACTTTGCTATAAATATGAAAATCGTAAATTATACAGGATGTTCAAAATTCTACGCCAAACTTTCTAAAATATAAAATATGTTTTCTTTGTTTTTTTAAATGGAACACCCTGTATATTATTTTTTCAATAGACGGAGAATTAAAAAATGAACATTTTTTGTATTTAGAGTATTTCAAATTTTTTAACGGTTTTGCAGATATTTGCGGGTTTATATTTCATATGGCATTTTCCACAGTAAACTTTTATCAAAGCCACACCCAATGATTTTTCTCTCGTATTTTACCATTGAAAGCGCCATATGAAATAATACTGCGCATATCTGCGAAACCGTTAAAAATTTTGAAATACTCTAAATACAAAAAATGTTCATTTTTTAACTCTCCATCTAATAAAAAAATAATATATAGGGTGTTCCATTTAAAATAACAAAGAAAATTTATTTTATATTTTAGAAAGTTTGGCGTAGAATATTGAACATCCTGTATGATTTACGATTACCATATTTATAGCAAAGTAAGAACAGACTATCTAAAGTAAATACCTAATATAGTTTTGATTTCAGAACAGTTCTTGTATTTTTAATAATTTTTTTAAGAAGGGCTGAAATATATATATATTTTTTATTTATTTTTTAATATCTCTGAAACTATCGAAATATATTTATTCATATCTTAGGGTCATGTAAAGTGATCTGAAAGGAAGCCAAAAATGCAATAATATACAGCGTGTTCCATTAAAAAAAATCATCCAGGTCCACTCACACTTTTTTGAGCCACCCTATAGAAGTTAAAATATTTTTCTGAAATACATCCTGATACATACTTTAGGTTTGCACTTAAACAAAATTCTCAAGTTTTTTATTCTACGAGCTACAGATACCCGACGCACTATTGCCGGACCCTGTATATTATACTAATATATAAAATCCTTAAGTGACTGACATACTGATTAATCACGATCCTGCTCAAACCACTCAACGCAAGAAGCTCAATTTTGGCATACAGGTTGATTCTAGGATGTAGAGATTCGATAAGAAGGGATTTTTCGAAATTCCAGTTCCAAGAGGGTGAAACCACCCCTCAAATATTACAATATTTTTTATTTAAAAAACGGTCAAGTTTCCGAAAAAACGCTTAAACACGTATATTTTATTTTGTTTTTTTTACATATTTTAAGATTTTTTAAAAATGTATACAGGGTGTTTCGAAAAATCTAGTCATTGATTAATCACGATCCTGCTTAAAGAGCTTGACGTAAAAAGTTAATTTTTGGAAAACAGATTGACTTTAGGATGTAGAGGTTCGATAAGAAGGGATTTTTCGAAACTCGAATTCTAAGAGGGTGAAACTATCCCTCAAATATTAAAATATTTTTTATTTAAAACCGGTGAGTTTTTCGGAAAAACTCTTAAACACGTATATTTTATTTTGTTGTTTTACGTATTTTAAGATTTTTTATAAATTTATACAGGGTGTTTCATAAAATATGACCATTGAGTAATCACGATTATGTTTAAACTGCTTGACGTTTAAAGCTGATTTTTGGCAAACGGATTGACTCTGTGGCGTAGAGGATCGATAAGGAGGGGTTTCTCTGAATGATTAATTCGACGCGAACGAAGTCGCTGGTAAGGTAAGTGTCTATTTGAGAGTATTATACTCGCGCGAGAACCTCTCGATAGTAGTTCTCGCATGTCGATACACGTCTGCGACTACCTATCGGAGAATATTCATTTTACTATCAATAGTTTACTCGCAACGATTTACTCTCAAGTGTATACATATTATTTTTAATAGCGGATAGTTACTTCTGAAATACGATTACGTTTCGTATTGTGATAGTTCTAGCAGAGAATTATTAATTTAAAATGGCAGCTACTCGCAAAGAGTGGTCAAAAGACGATACTTTAATAAGTATATACGAGAAAAAAAAAGCTTTGTGGGATACCATGGGATTAACTATCTGCACTTCCATGTTTCCTTCACACTACACATATTATTTATTCATTTATTCATTCACTAACAAATTAAATGAAAAATTACAAAAATACAAACTGAATCAACACATACTAGAACTAACGGAAAGCTATTTAAAAAATCGACCACAAAAAAATTGCATGGAAAATATTGAAAGTAAAACTACCATGGCGCCATATGAGATAGCGGAAGGAGGAAATCTACCACCTCTCCTGTATATCCTTTATACAAACGATCTTTGCGAACTAGCATTAAATCATTAAGTGGCATCATATATGGATATGCCGATGATACATGTTTAGTATATACAGGAACAGATCAGAACATCCTTGAAACAAACATCAAAATTCTTTAAATCGCTCTCAAATGGATACTCTCTTTGGAGTGACTGTCGAGAGTCACTCGCACGAATTACTCTCAAATGGACACTTACCTGTACACGCTAGTACTATAATAAATACATAATGTTCAATGAGTAACAAGCAACTATCTTGTGTATCCAGCTTACTTCAGAGCTATCAGAAGTTAATTTCATTATAATCTGTTTTAAAATAACTGAGAGCACAGCGGGAAGGGTTGGGGTCATAAAACATCCTAAACCATAGGTGCTACTACTTTTACAAATTCTATCAGCCGACTTTTTGAAGTGACACTTCTTTACGCGCGAAGGGAGTAAAAATTCAAGGCCCTGACACAGCACAGCCTTGACACTAGTGTTGGAAAAAATCGGATGAATTCAATCCCCGAGTACTGATCCTCGAGGATTCCAATAATCGGATGATCATCCTAAGAATCCTCGGTCATAAAATTTTCTCTGTATAATATCTCGATCGAAACCTGAATAATACTCGCCGTTGGGTGTGAGTGATTTTGCTTGCGGTTTTTAAAACACTGTTGCCATGTACTTGAATAACTTAAATCAGTAGCGTAACTTCAAATGTGAGGCCCCCTCGGAAGATTTTTTAGGGGCCCTTATATTAAAATTAAAAAAAACACTAAAAACATAATATAGCTTTATGTAGGTATATCAAGTCATTTAATATATAAAAACAAAAATTTAACTTATTTCACATAAGAAAAAATAATAATAAAGGAACATAAAAAATAAAACATTACTATTAATAATTAATTACTTATTAATTAAAATAAATTAATAGTGTAATCGGGAGATTAATATATTTAACAGAAATTGATATTTAAAATATAATTCTAACTAGCTTGACAAACAATGTCCTCCCCGGGCCGAAATCAACAAACTCTGACATTCAACTGTTTCCAAAGCCTACTACTCCGCTACTCGCCAATATCAGCGGACACGGGGTGCAGGCACGGCGTGAAAAAGACTGCCTATCATAAGGATCATAGGCGTCGATAACATTCGGCCATTCCTGACTTATGAGTGTCCTCACTCCTCTGAATCACACTAAAAAGTGCAAAAATAATCAGAACCTTTTAAATTGCATTTTTAAAAGCTGAAATAAAAATATTTATTAGCTTGTTTCCTGCTGATACTGGACAATTGATACAAAACCTTATCAGCTAATTGCTACCATTCTTACATCACACTAAAAGGACAAAAATAATCAGAATCGTTTAAAGGACATTTTTAAATGCTGAAATAAAAAATATATGTTAGATTGTTTACTGCTCATACTAGAGCTACGTCTTATTTGCGACTTAAGTAAATAAAAATAAAATATCGTAACTCACTCAGAAACAATACTCAAAAACTCATGATGGACAAATAAATTATTCAGGGACAAAATTTCATAAGGTAAAATAAACAAATTACTTATTATATATTGGTGTTACACGCAATCTGCAGCTTGCGTGCAACAAAATAAAGTTAAATCTAAAATCTAAATTCTAAAATCTAAATCTAACTATGGGCCCACGCCTATTCCAGCCACTGGAAAAGAGAGCAATCCGGGTCAAACTAACCAGACCGAATACCGGGACTCATCCCTATTCGCAAGTCTTGTCCGCCCTACTCACAAAGCACCCAGGTGGTAAACTCATACCTTAGCAACCACCACACGCCTTTTCCACCTATCATACTAACGTATACCTTGAAAAAGAGAGTACCGGGTAGAACTAACCCTACTCCTTTTTCCTATCCTAATACACGTTTGAATCTACCATAACCAAATCCATAGCTTGCCAAACCTAGCTATTCCACAGTACTTGTTCTTTGACCGTGCATGCCATCCTAGGATGTTTCTAACTTCATATCAACCAATCCTCAGCTGCTTAGAAATTCAAATGAACCTGTCTACCATGGAGTTGATCGAATCCTATTAGCTGCGTCGAATTGATCCTTAGCAAATCCTTAGTAGATCTAACGCTGAATATAGTTCGCTACGCATCCAATTTTTCTTTTATTCCGCTTGATATTTCGCATAATTCGCTACTAATTTACGCCGAAACTCGCTAACGTCGATCATTTACGCCCGGAGGGATAAACGCAACTTGTCCAGATACGCTCATTTTGCTCCTAGTGCTTAGAGATTCCACACTATCCAAACTGAATGTTTGAAACATTTTCAACCTAGATATCGTAAGGCAACTTGTTACACATACTAGAGATTATGCCTCTCTACTTGTCCAATTCCACGTGGATGTCAAACAGTATTCAGGTAGTGAGATATATGGCTAGCTTATAGTGAAAGTATTCGTTTTTTTTAGGTAAAAGGGTATCCCTAAATGATTACTTTATTCGGGGTTGTAAAACTCATATATTAACGCATAAAGATTTAAGTACATACCTAGGTAGCTTAGTTTATGTATTTTAAATTAAAATAATATAGTACCGCTTTACTTATTTTTGTTTACGCATAATATGAAAAGTGTATGCATTTTATATAAGATTAAGATAATCGGATTTGCTAGTTGTATATTAACTATTAGACATTTTTGTTAAAAACTATTTAAACATGTTTTTACCGAAACAATATTTTATTTCCGAGAATATTTATTTTATGTTGTGCTTTAATAGTTTGTTTTCGAGATATCTACAGCGTGTTGTGAAATCTACTACATAATAGTACTCTGGCGTCTAGAATTTGACCCATCTGGACATTTACATTTATTTCTAATTAAAATAAATTACGCTTTTATTAAAAAGTAGCCCTATGTACTTTAATAAACGCTTCGTTCTCATCTTCTACAAAATTTTACACAACTATTTTAACACTCACTATATGTTAATTTATTACAACACTACTCGAAGGGTTATTTGCTATTAAATTATGGCGTATACGAAGAATAAAGTTCTTGAAATACTAGTGAAATACCTGAATTAAACTGAAAAACTCTGAAATATAATGAGGTGGTTAAAATTATATTATAATAATTGAAAAACTAATGTAATACTTATAAATTATGTGAAATTTTGATATAATTCTCAAGTGAATTTGCAAAACCTACAGTTCGGAACCACTTAACTTTTCTACAACCATTCAACTACATAAATATGTACAAAACAAAATAACTTTCTTAAAGACTACATTAAAAACAGCATCTTAAAATGAATTTTCAAATATTAGATCGAAAATGCGTGTATACTAGGAGGATTATGAGGTGTCTATAATAAATTAATATTAGATATGCCTTAATAAACGCTTGATTTCATAAATATTCAACTTTAAATTTTACATACTATTTCTCTCTTGTATTTCTAATCACTAAAGACCCAGTACATTCGTGTAATACTTAGTATATTACTGATATAGCAATACCAGACGACCTAAAGTTGAAAGTTTCAGTAAATTAAAAATATAGCTGAAATATTAATAACATCTATAACTAAACTTAAAGTAATAAAATAAGTAATAAGTAAAATGGGGTATAATTAAAAATGTATATATGAAAAATATAAATTATATATTTATGAAAAAATCGATAGTAGGTACTTCAGAAAAACTGAAAAACTTTTGAAGCCTTTTTTTACCTTTCCACATAAAATGTCTTGAATATACCTGTATATACTTGATATATTTTTTTTTATTACATAATAAACAATGAAATTATTAAATTACTGTTCGACTTTTGTTTAATATTTTTAATTAAAAAGCTCAACAAAATATTTCAACGCACAAAAATAAAAATGATGTTTGAAAACCACCGTTCCACGTTTCGGCTTGATCAAGAAGTTTAATGAGAATAAAATAACACATATTCAACATAACTAATATACTAAATAACACATAACTCTAGAAATTTTATTCCTCAGGAGGACCATAGATAGATATTTATTTAACTTTTAATTTTAACACTAAAATTTTACTTTTTACGTGAAAAACTGTCTGTTTGTGCTTCAAGCGAAATCGACCCTTATCAACCGACTACGGTAGCGCCCTCTCTTCGAGACCTCTTGAACCACGAGGCGATTCATATCACCGAAATCTAAAAATCCGAAAATCCGAACAATTACTTTAAAAAAACTGAAATCTGTCTCCATGACAACAATTTTTACTGTATAAAAATACTACCTTAGAATTTATCTTGTAATTACCTTAGAATTTATCTCGATTTTTTTTCTAGCCATTTTTAAAATACCTTTCAGAAGAGATTTGTTCAGATAATGTGTTGGCTCACTACCTTTTCCTGTTATCTTCCGGAGTCTGTCACTTGTAGGGGTGATATGACGCTTCTTTTCAGCACTGCTTTTTTTTTCGCTATTACCTTCGAGCACTAGAGCTAGCAGAATGATCCCTCCGGTTTTCTTTTCGCGCTTCGCCGATCCGACGACGGTATCCCAAATCCGACGGTGACGGGTACCCGTATCTGAGACGATCGATCACCGAATCGATCCTCGAAACCGACGCATTTACGAAACGATATGGTCAAAGGTCAAAGTCAAGTCAATAGTCGTCAGTAAGTCAGAAATACGCCGTTACGGCCTAAGAATGCTGGATTAAACTCATCCCACTTCTGATGTAATCGGGAGATTAATATATTTAACAGAAATTGATATTTAAAATATAATTCTAACTAGCTTGACAAACAATGTCCTCCCCGGGCCGAAATCAACAAACTCTGACATTCAACTGTTTCCAAAGCCTACTACTCCGCTACTCGCCAATATCAGCGGACACGGGGTGCAGGCACGGCGTGAAAAAGACTGCCTATCATAAGGATCATAGGCGTCGATAACAATAGGAACAAATAAAATGTAAAAAAGGAACAAATAATGCGGGGCCCTCAAAATCACGAGGCCCCCCCCGCCGCTACGGGTGCAGCGGGGCCTACGCTACGCTACTGACTTAAATATATTGTAATAAAAATAAGTACTAATTATTTTAAACACTTTTTTAATAATTTTATGGTCATGTATAATTTCACGTGGGAAATAAAATTTTCATAGATTTTGCTTTAAATTGTGCTGATTTTGTTTCTTTAACTCCGACTTTGAGGCTAATCTAGCAACCTTTCAGCACACTTTCAGGCCAAATGAAATCAAGTAATTCTAGGAAATACGTGCGGCTTTTTAAAATGGGCTCGTTATTTATTGTTTATTTGTCGGCGGTCGGTCATTGAGATAAAAATATATTTTGTTTTACTTTTTAAGCGATTTTATTTAGCTCGACCCGTACGGTATTTATTTATTTGTTTGTTTATTTGGGTCAAAATTAGAAATTGAAATTTAAGTACCTTCCTGTTGTCAGATTGGTCTGAAATTTGGTACATACCTTTAGTTCCGATGACAATACAATATAGTAATATCAATAACATTGTAAATCTAAGATGGCCGCCGGTACAAAATGGCGGATTTCATATTTTCCACAACCCCTCAATATGGGTATCAAATGAAAGGGCTACACTAGTAGAATACTGTGATTATGACAAAATTTAAAATCCAAGATGGACGTCGTTACAAAATGGCGTATTAGGTGAGGGCATGAGTAGTCGTGTCCAGAACAGTTGTGTCCAAGATTGTGTGACGTTAGGACAGATAAAAAAAATAGGTGATTAGATGTACCTACGTGGTTAGCGGTAGCTTTACCACCCAAGTTAAGGTAATAGGTTAAAACGTGCTGAGGACTGTATGGCATTAGGGTGGCTAAAAATGTAATGTCGCAAGCGTTTTCCCCTTAAGGTTGGGCGCCTCTTATTGTATATTACAGCCTTGCCCCTCTACTGGACCTCTCGGGGGTCGACCGTTAAAATGTCCATTACTCGTGGGAACAACATGGAAACAATAAATAAAAAAAACAAACAAAAATAAAAACGAAACTGCTACACAACGAAAAAGAAGGCTCGAAAAGGCGAAAGAAAAGTATAATAGATGTTTTTTTTGAAATTTAAGTACCTTCCTGTTGTCAGATTGATCTGAAATTTGGTACACAACGAAAAAGAAGGCTCGAAAATGCGAAAGAAAAGTATAGAACGAAACGTGCAAAAGAAAGTCAAAATGAAACCTATAGTCGACTACAGAAACGAAGAGAACGGTTAGCAACAGAAACACCTGAGCAACATGATGCCAGGTTAATAGCACAACGTGAGAGACAAAGGCAGCTGGTAGAGTCGGAAACACCTGAGCGTCATGAGCCCAGGCTAGCATCACAACGTGACAGACAGAGAGAGTTGTTAGCGGCAGAAACACCTGAGCGTCATGAGTCTTGGCTGGCATCACAACGAGAGAGACAAAGAGAGTTGTTAGCGTCAGAAACACCTGAGCGTCATGAGTCTAGGCTAGCATCAGAACGCGACAGACAGAGAGAGTTGTTAGCGTCAGAAACACCTGAGCGTCATGAGTCCAGGCTAGCATCAAAATTGTTTGAGGAAGGGCAAGCATACGTGGCTCTAAGTCGAGTCAAGTCTCTGGAAGGGCTATGTATTGAGGAATTAGATTGTAATAAATTATCAGGTAAAAAACCATGTAATAATGATGCACTAAATGAATTAAATAGAATGAGGAAAAAAAACTAGAAAATAAAAAATCGGTAAAAAAACTTTTAAGTTAAACGGTTTTATCTTATGTGCACTGAAAACTAGAAAATAATAATAACAATTAGGTATTTTGAACTTCTAGTTCAGAAATATTTTAGTACTAGGCAGAATAGCTTTTAGGCATATTAGACTAAAATAAAAACGTGGGGCCCATTAACTATTGCTGTAATACTTTCTTCTATACTAAGTGTGGATTGCATCGACGACTTACTATAATCGTAACTGGAGATTTTGACAATCAATAACCAGCCGTGGCGGCTTCACCAGCGAACGCCGAGCTCATGATCTACCAAAGTATAAAGATAAGTATATATGCTTTGCCATAGGTAGGATTTCAGAGGGGCCCCACGTTTTTATTTTAGTCTAATATGCCTAAAAGCTATTCTGCCTAGTACTAAAATATTTCTGAACTAGAAGTTCAAAATACCTAATTGTTATTATTATTTTCTAGTTTTCAGTGCACATAAGATAAAACCGTTTAACTTAAAAGTTTTTTTACCGATTTTTTATTTTTTAATAGCGTACTTTCACCGAATATTTCACTCATGTACAAAAAATCCCATATGACAGCGGGTAATTTCGGCGAAAATTGAAAATGTTTTTGTATCTACTATAGGTTCTTTTAATTTCAATTCAAATTCAGCATCTTTAAATTCAGCATCTTCAAGTACCGCAACGGAATCTAAACATAATAATTTTTATAACTGTGTTTTTCACTGCAATTCTTCATGTAATTTTTAATTTCTAATATTATAAGTTCTGTTTCATTTTATTGCTTGCCATTTTTAAATAGATTTTTTTTTAAAAACATTTTTTTAATATGTTCAAATAAATGTTTTTAACAAAATCTACGTATTATCACTTGTATTTTCATGTTTTTTATTCGAGAAATATTCTACCGAATTACACTCGTGCATCAAAATTAACCTGATAATTTTTCATTTAAGCATGTTGTCAATAAAAAACATACATTCGTTTATATTGTTGTTTTATGCTGTTTTTTATTGACAACATGCTTTCATGAAAAATTATCGGTAATTTTGATGCACTTGGATAATTACTTCCGAAAATAAACTGTAGTACCTAATAAATAATTGTAGTAGTATTGTGTTATTGTGCATATTTTAAGTTTTAGTGCGACATAATATCCAGTTTTAAAATTGAATTTACCAACTGTATTGTTTCGGATTTTCAACCTCTTTCTCTTGTGAACCCTCATAATAGAAAAATATTGACTAATAAAATTTTACTTAAGGCCGAACAAGGCTTACAAAAAGTCAGCTGTCGCTTTAAAAACTGTTTGAAAGAAAGTGAAATAAAATATACAGCAATATTGTTATTGTTCTTGTTGGCAAATTCCGCAAATCATTCACTTTATATCTACGTTCCATCACACTAAATTTTGATTATACTTTCATCAGAATATAGTCTCCCAACGTACAACTACAAGCAAAGGTTTTTTTTTACAAGAAAACACGTAAATTGAAAATTAAAAATGCAAATAAAGTAAAATCTTCAAAGCTTTAACCCAAATAAACAACTGTGGTTTTGTCAAAGTCGAAAACTGACGTATTATGAATTTTCAAATGTTTCAATTCTGAGTTATTACACAGAAAAAACAACATTTTATTATTATATCAATGGTTAAAAAACTATAAATCTTAAAATATAAAGTATGGAGAAAAAATCTTAATAATTTAAATAAATATTATAATTAATGTATTCCATCTAAACAAAAATAAGTAATGTATTTCTGTCCAAAAACGCAGGTTACTACTCTGAAAACCGACTATTATTGCCAGCGATATGCGGAGTAAGTGACTAAACGGTTATCCTCTGTCCTCTATATAAAATGTTTCTGTGGTTTCAGCATAAATCGTAAAATCGACCTGTATCGCATAGTCGCGAGCAGCGAGGACGGTATACTCGATGTTAGTTGCGTGCCGAGTAATGCTCGGGGATCGACAAAAAAAGGTTTCAGTACAAATCGTAAATCGCCTGTATCGTCGCGAACAGCGAGGACGGTATACTACACCCGATGCTAGTTGCGTGCCGAGTAATCCTCGAGGATCGACAAAAATACTCGAGACATACCGAGGATATGAATACTCGGATGACCGAGTATTTTTCACTCGAGTGATCCCATCACTACTTGACACGACATGATCTTGACCATGCCTTGACGCACGAGCTAGCGAGAGAAAAAATGGTAAAGATCGCGCAAACACCAAAAAACATGTTGTGATTTACAGCTAAGAAAAGCATTATAATAAATTTGATACTGTACCTGGGCACCAATATCCTCTGGTTGTGTGCTAGGAAGTAAATTTTCGTGCATATTTTCATCGATTTGTAGCTTCTGATTATCGATCTAAGCATTTAGTTCATTTGCTAGCTCAGAATTAGAATTATTAGAGTTAAGCAACTCACAATTTCATTGGAGGATTTTCATCGTCATATTTATTTCAAACCAATATTGACGAGAGTATTCGTATAATTGAACAACATTATTGTAAACCACTATAAATATATATATATACAATAGTTGTTGGTCAGGTTCAAAAGGTTTTTTCTTCTTAAATAAATTTAGGCGTTAACATTATTAGGCATTTGCATAAAAGTGTGAATTTTGGGTGAAAATAACATTTATATTAAAACAGAATTATATGTCACTTTTACAAACATGTCCTCCAAATCCACAAAATCCTCCAATTTAATAGCTGTTAGGAAGAAGTTCCACTTCAAATATGTGCACATAGTGCACAAACATCTTTTTTATTTAATAAAATAAGTTATTTTGCCCTTGAATGAGCCCACAATAGATTGCAGGAAAAAAATCGCTTTTTATTACGTTGGCTGATCGTTTTGTAGTTATTCTGTAGTATAATAGCTACCTGATTTCTTTATGGTTATGAACCCCTGAAAGAGAGAAAAAGTGGAACTGTTTGTGAGCTCAGAACATCTACGGGGCTCTAACATCTAATCATTGATTTTTAATCACTGTTCGAGAAGCATAATAAGAAGACTTGTGCACGCCTTTTACTTAAACAAAGAAATACCAACTCTCGATAAAATTCAGAAAGTTGTAAATGAAGACGAAAGCTTGCCGGTAATGATGAAAAAAAACTTTGGACAACTTTAAAGGAAATGAACTTCTCGTGAGAAAAGTACAACCGGAAGTCTGTATTCGTTGACAGAGAAGACATAATTTTTTGGAAAATGCAGTATCAGAGGAACATTCGTAAATATCGCAGGGAAGGAAAATCTATCTGTCTTCTACCTAGACGAAACATGGCTGAATGAAGGTCATTCTGTTAAGAAAATCTGGCAAGACAATAGCATTGGAAGTTCTCGTGAAGCGTTTTTAGAAGGATTGTCGACTGATTTGAAAATCCCTTCCGGAAAAGGCCGCAGGCTAATTACAACGCATATTGGGGTAGATAATGGATTCGTACAGAATAGACTACCGCAATTTGAATGATACAAATGATAACATTACTTCCAGAAAAATCTGTCACTGTTATGGACAACGCCAGTTATCATTCGAGATTAGTAGAAAAATTGACAACCGCTTCTTGGAGGAAAGGGGACGTTATAGGTTGGTTGTCTCAAAAGGATATTTCATTCAAACGCGGAAGGTTTAAAAAGGAACTGGTGCAAATAGTTAGGCAAAACAAATCACAGTTTAAAAAATATGTTACTGACGAAATGACTAAAGCGCGTGGAATAAATGTGCTTCGGTCGCCACCCTACCATTGTCAATGAAATCCCATCGAACTTATATGGGCACAAATGAAAGGATTTTTAGCTCAGAATAACACAACGTTTAGGTTAAAAGATGTGCGAGAACTAATGAATATATCGATAACGCAAATCTCTGCCGAAAATTGGACAAATGCTACAAACCACGTCATACAGAGGAACAAAAAATATGGGATCTTGACAATCTCTTGGAGGAGAGAGTAGAATCGAAATAAGGGGGGGGGAGGAGCGACTAAATTCTGAGACTTTGACTTCAGTGAAGATGATTTATAATTACATATTATGTATTTTAGTTATTGTAAATACTTAATATTAATTTGTAGGTATAACTGTTTTTCTAAACGTGTGACATTATTTTTTGTAGTTATTTTATTTATGGTTTGTAACCTGTTACATTCATTTAGCAATAAAAACTTTAGATTTCTTTACTAATATATACGATAATTGAGTGTACTCGTATAATCCTATGTTACTGAACATTCCAATGACGGGCAAATAAATATTTGTATTGCCATTATCATATTATTTTACGTTCAGTTATTTGCATTCGAGCAACAGTTTTTTTTTGTGGCAACACAATTACAATTTTGTATATACACGCATTATTCCTTTTTTTAAGCTAACTTAGGTAAAATTTACGGATTTCCATTGTATTTATTTATTTTATATTCTACCGGGTGCGTCTCAAAAGTGACTCACCTCTATAACTTTTTTATTTTTTCGGACAAAAAAACGAGATTTGGTATGTTAGTATATGACATAAATTAGGTTGATTGACATATTCAATTGTTTTCGGTTACTTTCTGTTTCACCGGAAATGACTACAACTTTTGATTTTTAAATGGCACCCTGGTATTTTTTTACTTTATTCGATAGAAAATATCACTCTGAATCGAAGGACATATATCATATGTCAACTTTTGACATCCTCGCTTAAAAACAAATTGTATTTTAAGTTTCGACCTAGAGTGCCATGGCTGTGTTAAAAACATTAATTTTTAATCAAGGACCCTTGGAAAAATAGATTGGATAGTCTAATGTTTTTAGTGTCATGTCCTGTCCGGTTAAAAGATGCCCAAATTGTATTTTTAATCATATCTCAATTTTTTTCAAATGGAACGAGGGTAGCTCATTAGCATAATATGCTAATGATCCACCCTCGTTTGGAAAACCCACCATTTGGAAAAAGCATTTTTTACGAATAATTTGATACCACACACTTGGTATTTCGAGTCAAATTATTGTTATGAACCGCATGTTATAATTTCAAATAAATCATATGCGAAAATGTCAAAATTTGACATATGATATGTCATTCGATTCAGAGTGTCATTTTCTATCGAATAAAGTAAAAAAATACCGAGGGTGCCATTTAAAAATCAAAAGTTGTAGTCATTTTCGGTGAGGCCGGAAGTGGCCCGAAAACAGTTAATCAATCCTAATTTATGTCATATACTGACATACCGTATATCGTTGTTTTATCTGAAAAAATAAAAAAGTTATAGGGGTGAGCCAATTTTTGAGACGCACCCGATATATGACACCACCTTTTTGGATCAGATACGTCACTGAGCTTATTTTGCATAAATATACAAATTTTCAGCCCTCTAGATAAAAATTAATTAATAGGTTTTAAAATAAAATTAAAACTAATTTTAAAAAATTAATGTACAAGCAACTTCTTATACTTAATGTACGAATAATTTCAACATTTATCGAAATGACATGATTAAATTCATATTTGTACATATTTGAACATATTTGTTCAATACTAAACGTCAAAATCTATTTTTCTTATCCTACTTCTATAAAAAAAAACTTCGCTTAAACATGGCTCTTATAGGCATTTTGATCAATTTAAAACAAAGTATAACAATATTTAAACTAACTTACATAGCGGTCCGTATTTTTAAAGATCTAAACTAAGGTTGGGAAATTTAATAATTAATTATTACCGTACGTAACACTTCTATGATATGTACTGGTAAATTTATTTTATTTATTTAGAATTATCTGCATTGAAACGGACATTATATTTTTAGAAATTGCTTATCAAAGAGGTTTGGTACCAAATTTAGCTGTTGTAGCACTTTTTCAAATTCACTGAGAAGAAAGGTGAAGGCAGTGTGTCGATCTGGTGTGCGAGCGGTCTGGATTCAATCCCCAATCGGTCGCCTTATTTATTTTAATCAAAATATTTATCTACAACCGTTTAGTTATAACGTTTTTACATCACTATTTTTTTAGTATTTCAGTTACGTTATGAGATTCATAACACCACTAGTTGTGTAACTATAACACAACTAGTTTCTATAATAATGAAAAACAACTACAAACATCTAAATATATTAACTTTTCCGGCAATAATGATTCCGTGGCACGTACTGCGGCGACTTCTACATCTGAAGGGACACTTTCGGAATCGCTCATCGTAATTTTTAAAATGATTTTTTTGGGCAAAAAGTGCTCGCGTTTACTTGACAGGGCAAACTGACTTTTCAGAAAAAAATGTGACAAATGTCATAGTTAAAGGTGTGAAAGGTGGGCGACTAATAAACGAAAATTAAAACAGCATTTTCTTATTTTTCGGTTGTAGATAAAACGTTGTACATGACACGTGCGTTTAAACATGATTACAACACTCGTGTGATTAGAACGCCTCGGTCTACGACCTGGTCGTTCTAATCGTTCACACTCGTTGTTGTAGTCATAAAAAAAATTGTGTGTTCATAAACACACTTGTACTGTAAATAACTATTATCTACAACCGTTTAGTTATAACGTTTTTACATCACTATTTTTTTAGTATTTCAGTTACGTTATGAGATTCATAACACAACTAGTGGTGTTATGAATCTATAACACAACTAGTTTCTATAATAATGAAAAACAAGTACGAACATCTAAATATATTAACTTTTCCGCAATAATGATTCCGTGGCACGTACTGCGGCGACTTCTACATCTGAAGGGAGACATTCGGAATCGCTCATCGTAATTTTTAAAATGATTTTTCTGGGCAAAAAGTGCTCGCGTTTCCTTGACAGGGCAAATTGACTTTTCAGAAAAAAAGGTGACAAATATCATAGTTAAAGGTGGGCGACTAATAAACGAAAATTAAAACAAAATTTTCTTATTTTTCGGTTGTAGATAAAACGTTGTACATGACACGTGCGTTTAAACAGGATTACAACACTCGTGCGATTAGAACGACTCGGTCTACGACCTCGTCTTTCTAATCGTTCACACTCGTTGTTGTAATCATATTCATAAACACACTTGTACTGTAAATAACTATTATCTAAGTACACAGATCAACCAGACGCCACTTTAAGCAAGTAACCCATTATGAAAGCAGGGCGCCGCATAACACAGCACCGGTCAAATTCTATTACTACTACTAATAGATTTTAGATTGCGTTGTATCTAAATCTATATAAATAAATTTGACGCGCTATCTTTCATAATAGGTTACCTGCTAAGTAAGGCAATGGCTAACCACTTTGTGTATATTTACCTACTCTCTCGCACTGCGCATGAGGGTCATGCGCATTAATCTCTTTGGAATGTTTCTATTCGCCTGTTTCTTGCACATTTCTCGATCTTCAGCCTGGTGAAACGATACGTGAAGGGGCCGTATGTCACTTGTTTGATTTGATCAGACCATCTCATAGGCGATCGGCCTCTACTTATCCCTCCCTGTTTTTCTTCCATAACTATAAGCCTGTCTATATTTTCATTTCGTCTTCTAGCCACGTATCCAAAATACTGCAACACCTTCTTTATGCATAATAATGGTGGTTACACTTAACTCTTGCAGTATCGACTGATTAGTGACCCTCGAGGTCCAAGGAATTCTAAACAATCACCTGTAGCGCCACGTTTCAAAAGAATCAATATATTTGCTTTCTTTATTTTTAATTATTATTATTTTTTGCGAAGTTTCAAATGTTATAGCTTTCTTTATATTTTATATTTTCTTTCTAGCAATTTGTCATAAAATAATGTTATTACAGTTGAGGGTTGGAACCTTTGGTGTTACACAGCAAAATAAAAACACTAAATCACCACAATACACCAAAACAGTGTTTTGGTGTATTGTGGTGATTTAGTGTTTTTATTTTGCGATAAAATAATGTCATATTTATAAAAATTAATGTATCGATCTTTTTTAAATTATAATCAGGGGACATGGAAGTACCCCCGCCAAGTCGAGTTGTGGATGAAGGAAGAATATTATACACTCAGATGCAAAAAAACGCAACGGAGAAAATTTTGGTCAAATTTAAACTGTTATATTTTTGTTATTTTTAGCCCTATTTTTATGAATCTTTCAGCAAGCTATATATAATTATATCAACTTTAATCTGTAAACTCAGTTTTTTATAAACTTTAGTATTTGGCATATTATATAGGGTTCATAGTTGGCATAGTATACAGGTACAATCGAGGGGTTGTTTTTTTATACCAACTTTGACACACCCTGTGCAATAATTTCGTCTGTAAATTTTCCTAAAATATAATTTTACGGTCAGAACCATGTCTCCTGAGCATTTTGTTTTTTGGATCATGTCAATACATGCCTTGGTTAATTTTTAAGAGCGAAATGAACTTAGAAGAAACAAACTTAGATCGGAGGTCCGACGACTCTTTAATAGAGCTAAATCCAGTGGCGAATGGCAGCTCTACAGCGAGAAATTAACTGAGTATAAGAAGGAGATAAGAAGGGCAAAGCGGTCTGACTTTAGATCCTTTTGCGAAAACATCACTTCTACTCCTGATGCAGCTAGATTACACAAAGCTATGGCCAAGAGTGGATCTATCCCCATCATAGCACTTAAGAAATCTGACGGAAGCTACACGGAGGGAGAGGAAGAGAGAGCAAATCTCCTACTTTATACACACTTTCCAGGTAGCATACCTATTGATACTTATGTAGCTCCCACTGAACCCCACAATCCTTGCAGGGAAGATTGGTAAGTGGCCAAGCTAGTAATAACAGAACAAAAGCTAAAATGGGCGATCGACACCTTTCAGCCCTATAAAGCAGCAGGAGTGGATGGGATCTTTCCTGCCCTTCTAAAGGAGGGTCAGCAAATAGCTACTCACCATCTACTAAGCATTACAAGAAGCAGTCTAGCGATGGGATATATACCAACCACATGGAGAAGAGCAAAAGTAATCTTCATACCCAAAATAGGCAAAACTGACTGGACAAATCCCAAGTCATTTAGGCCTATTTGTCTCACATCGTTCATACTAAAAACGCTGGAGAAAGTAGTTGACAACCATATTGGAGAAAATCATCTAAAGGTTAAACCACTGCATGATAGTCAGCATGCATATAGAACGGGCAGATCCACAGAAACTGCTCTGTACCAATTAACGGAGCTAATACAGACAAGTCTGGATAGCAAAGAAACAGCAATTTGTGCCTTCTTGGATATTGCGGGGGCGTTTGACAATATACCACATAAGGTGGTCAGGCGATCTCTAGAAACAAGAGGGGTGAACAGAACTATTATTCGCTGGTTTTGGGAAATGCTGTCAACACGAACAGCAGAGGCTCAGATGGGCACCAAAACTGTAGCTGTTAAAACAACGCAAGGAACTCCACAAGGTGGAGTAACCTCCCCTTTGCTGTGGAGCTTGGTGGTGGATGAACTACTAGATGAATTAACTCTAGCGGGAATACACTGCATTGGGTATGCAGATGACATAGTCATGATCGCTCGGGGGAAACATGAAGGCACCTTGTGTGATATTATCCAAAGAGGACTCCGTATCACTGAGAGATGGTGTAGGACTGTCGGGCTGAGTATCAACTCAGACAAAACCGCGATAGTGCCATTCACCAGAAGGCGAAGTCTGAAAAACTTGAAAAGAATCCAACTAGATGGAAAGGAAATACTGCCAACACAGGAAGTTAAATACCTGGGAATAACCCTGGACAGTAAACTCCTGTGGAACAGGCATATTAAGAACACTACCAGCAAAGCCATAAAGGCTCTCATGATATGCAGAAGACTGGCCGGAAATAGATGGGGCTGCTCCCCTAACATTTTGCGCTGGATGTATACCATGATAGTAAGACCCATGATTACTTATGGAGCAGTTGCCTGGTACACAAAACTGAGCAACGGACGGCAAGGCTAAACCTATGCAAAGTCCAGAGACTAGCATGTGTTTGCATCACAGGAGCCATGAGAACCTGTCCAACAGCAGCAATGGAGGTCATTCTAGATCTAACACCACTGCACATTGTCATTGGTAGATATGCCAATGCGACAATGATTAGAATGGTCACTAACGGAATTAGTACTGGGAGAATTGTCAGATCAGGGGCTTGGAACACCCTCAAAAGGAAATACCACTCCTGCAACTCCCAGTGGACGATATGCCAAGAACGTACAACTTTGACAAACATGTCAATGTAGTATTGAGCAATAAGAAGGATTGGAAGAGCGAAACGCTTGCCCAGCAGTTAAAAGACCATACCATAACTTGGTATACTGATGCTTCCAAAACCAATACGGGAACAGGGATCGGAGTGTTTGCGCCGAGAGCTAATTACTCCGAACCAATGGGCACTTACCCTAGCATCCTACAGGCAGAAATCTACGCTATCGAGAGATGCGTACAACTTATCTTAGATAGGAACTATCGGAAACAAGAAATAGCCATCTTATCTGATAGTCAAGCAGCGTTAAAGGCGATCAACTCAGTATCAATCGATTCGAAATTGGTCAAAGAATGCATAGAGAAGCTGAATAAATTAGGCAAAGAAAACAAAGTCCTCCTACACTGGGTGCCTGCTCACCAAGGGATAGAAGGCAATGAAAAAGCAAATAATCTAGCTAGGAAAGGAGCGAACACTCCACCAGCTGGACCAGAACCGTTCTGCTTTCCAAGTGGTAACCAACTCAAGAACTTGGAAGATTCCATCCGCAATCTGGAATGGAAATCTTGCAATGGTCTAGGACACTCGAAGAAGTTTCTGAGGGCTTATGATCAAGAAAAATCACAGATCTTCCTGGGTCTGAGTAAGAACAATTTCGGATTGTCACGGGGTTTTTAACAGGACACTGTCTCCTCAATGAACACCTCAGTAGATTGAAACTAAGAAGAAACGGCGAATGCAGATTCTGTGGGGAAGATGGTGAAACACCAGTACACCTCATCACTGAGTGCGCCGAGACGACAACCATTCGTGCCATGAATTTTGGTACGACTGATATTGGAGATGGAGAACTACCCTCTATAAAACCGTCCCAGATACTGGCTTTTGTCAAAGCCCTGGGACTGTATGATGAGTTATGATTCAAGAAAGGGGGACACAATGGATCTGTAAGGTCGAAGTGATTAACCCCCCTCCCACTCATTCTAAATTCTAGTAGTAAAAATGACGTTTTCTAGTTTTGTTTAGTTATTATCCTTTTGTTGTGTTCAAAAATGTGTCAATTTTTATTTTTTCGAGAAAATTTGCAGGTATTTAAGTAATCTACGGGAACACGGTTTGATAACCAAATCTATGAAATTTATTGATAGAGAAATTCATGTAAACGTTTTATTAAAAAAATGTGTTTTTTACAATTATTTTTCTTTTTTAAAAAAACAAAAGCCCTAGCCCACCCCTGGGCTCAACCTCAGCCCCCTCTCCCTAGGCCCATCCCAGGATAAATTGCTAGTTACACTATTGTATATGCAGCCTCAGTTACAGTATGAACGAATGTATACCGGCAGTTATAGCAGCCAGGGGAGGTAATACAAAGTATTAGGGTATTTTTTACAATTTTTTTTCTGTTTGTATATTTCAGTATTACGGATGTTTTCTTAAATATCGTTAGTTTTATTATCGTTATTAATGTTTATTAAAAGCAGGACTGTAAAGTTAGTCTTTAACGTTTTTATTTTAATTTAGTATAGAGTATCCGATGCAGCGTAACGACAATACGACACGTTACGATACGACACGTTACGACAACAGTCACCAAAACCATCTCGTCTTATTAAAAAATTACATCAAAAGTAATGATAACAGAAAAAAATGCAAATTGATCGTGATCAGTTCATTTCGCTCTTAAAAATTAACCAAAGCATGTATTGACGTGACCCAAAAAACAAAATGCTCAGGAGACATGGTTCTTACAGTAAAATCATATTTTAGCAAAATTTACGCACGAAATTATTGTACAGAGTGTTTTAAAGTTAGGATAAAAAACAACCTCTCGATTAACCCTGTATAATATGCCAATTACTAAAGTTTACAGAAACTGAGATTACGAATTAAAGTTGATATAACTACATACAGTTTGTTGAAAAATTCATGAAAATAGGGCTAAAAATAACAAAAATATAACACTGTAAATTTGACCAAAAATTTCTCTGTTGCGTTTTTTTTGCATCTGAGTGTATTAATTTTTAACTATACATCTATACATTTTAATTAAAAATTGTTCTAACTGAGAAACTCCTACATTTAAAGACTTTTATAGTCATCAGATACTACGCTTAAAATGTATGTTTTTTTCTATTGGTGCTCCAGCGCTGAAAATTAAAATTGTCTTTTTGTCGTTCCGCTTTTGCACAAAAGTTCATCGCTGCAATTATTTCTGTGCGACTAACTTAAAAAGTTTTCAATAAAATTATAAGAATGCTCAATTCTTTAATATAATTTTCAAAAAGTTTCGTAAAATTTGAAATAGAATACTAGAATAGACTATTAGAATATTAGTATTTAAACTGTATTGTAAAACATTTCTTTCACATTTTTCGATATTTTATTAACGGCTTTCCGCTTATGTTTCATTTTTATTTAATTTACCACCTTGACGGTTGCTACATGATATTTATGACATATATATGTCAAAGTCTCTTTTTTTGGTTAATGGACATGGACCATTTATTTCGTATAACAAGTTCGAAAAATATCCGCTAGTGGGCGTTTCTCTGATAGCCAATCAAAAAACAGGGATTTTCTCAAAAATCTGCAGGTGAACAGGTATTTTAAATATTACTATTGTAATAATCATCGAGAAATTTGTAATTTTTTTGATATAGAGTGTTTTACTCTATCTCATAAAATAAAGTGGTGGGGGAAGGTTAAACATTACTACTTCAAACTAGCTTTTATTAAAATAAGGATAACTCTGGTTTAGGTTAACCGATTTAAACAAAATAGGGCTTGTTTAAAAGAGCTTTTCTTCCTTAATGATATTCAGTATAAATTTAGTTTCCATATTTTTTTTTGTGGTAGCTAGAAGGCGCTGTTTGACATCATAACAGATATTGCGCTTTTGCATAAAAACATAAAATAGGAGGCTATATTTTTCTTTGCACAGTTAAATAGAGCACAAAATTTCCAAACCGTAACTTTCTATCTTCTCTCTAACCGGAGATATTAAGAGAAAAAATCATGTTAGGCTGCCGCTTAGGATTATATGGTCTAAAAATTAGAGTAGTAGGCTAGGAAACAAATAGAGGTAAATTGGTTACGTCAAAATATCAAAACATATATTTTAATTTCATTTTAATACCATTTAAATGTTATTTATCCATGTTCGTTCTTGATTCGATCCCATAAATTAAAACCCAGGCATATTAAATCCGATGACCTAGATGGCCATGGAAATATGCCGCTCCAGCGTCTCTATATACTAAAGTAAGTCGTATCCAAGAAGCCCCACACATTCATTCACCAGTTTATTTTATGAGATAGAGCAAAACACTCTACATCAAAAAAATTACAAATTTCTCGATGATGACAATAGTAATATTTAGAATACTTGTTCACCTGCATATATATGTATATATATTTTTTTTTAAGAAAAAACCTTTTTTCTGATCGGCTATCAGAGAAACGCTCCCTAGCGGACATTTTTCAAACCTGAAAATAATATCCAGCAATTTCTCTTGGTTGATTTACTTAATAGAATTTTTCTCCCAAAGTTATACGATAAGTAGTTTCTGAGATAAAGCCGGCGTCCATTCTTCTTTTAATAAAAGCAAATTTAAGCTTCCCCCACCACTTTATTTTATTAGAAAGAGTAAAACACTCTATATCAAAAAAATTACAAATTTCTCGATGGTTACAATAGTAATATTTAAAATACCTGTTCACCTGCATATTTTTGAGAAAACCCCTGTTTTTTGATTGGCTATCAGAGAAATGCCCCCTAGCGGACATTTTTCAAACCTGAAAATAATTTCCAGTGCTTTCTCTTAGTCGATTTACTTAATAGAATTTTTCTCCCAAAGTTATACGATAAGTAGTTTCTGAGATAAAGCCGGCGTCCATTCTTAGTTGGCCACCCGGTACTTTTTGGTATACTGCGATTTATTAATTTTTATTAGTTTTCGTTTTCAAAGATATATTTTTAACATATTCTATATGACTTCTATATCTCATCTTAGAATATTTTTATCCATTTTCTTATATTTTATATTCTATACCGGACAAGACCTATACCTACACATACGTTCCTTGATATTTTCGTTTTGAGTAAAGAATATAAAAGAAGCTGCAGGCGTGTATTCGAAGTTAGACTGAATGTCTCGCATGGTATAAAAAGTAAATTGCTTTTGTCTAACTGTCATGCAAAGAAAACAAGTGATATTACGAGCGACACATCTAAGTTTCAGTTACAGTTTACAGTTTCTATTTGTAATTACGTATCCAAGTTAAATTTGATTTGATTCTTATTTGAAGATGGTTTTATAGAATTAGCATTTTATTATTAAGAGTTTCATAAAAATAATTTGAAACTACAAAAATATATTTTAGTATTGAAAATACTTCTGGCTGCGTTTATATGGGACCCATCTTTGAAAAAACGACATGCTAGAGCCGCATGGGTTCGATAACCTGCCTGTCAACACGTCGATAGTTTAGCCGGCGTTATAGGAATATGGAATAGGGCAAGGTCGTTCAAAGGCCGAAATGAGGTAGAGGTCGTAAATAAAATGATCCATAATGTTAAAATAGGCTTCGAAGTGTTAAAAGTGTTGAAAATTGATTAAAATCTGTCAGGTTTAAGATATTGGTGAGTACTTTTTGAGTTTTAAGTCAAGTATGTAGGTGAGAGAAATATTATGTGATTTATTCGATTGTATAAGCCGTGAAGCTAATAGGGTGTGTGTTATATTTCATGAATATTTCATTTTATTTTGTTCGTAACTGAGTCTTGTAAGCTCACACTGTATTCGTAAACAATAAGGTATTATCCTTATTATGGTACTTACGCTTAATTTTATATGTATGTATATAATTTTGTATTCTCTGTTTAATATATTTGGTACACAATTTTTTTATATATTTCTTAATTATCATATTATTTAACAGTATCAAAAGTAATGTTGCCTCCCATATATTCATATAAAAACAGTTTTGTAGTTTTTATATCAGTTGCGCCCTTACGGGATTGGGTTAGTTAATTAAATTTGATTTTTCTTGATTTTCTTAAGAGTTTAATAGCGAAGTGTTTTAGACTATAAATCGATACATATGATAATATTCTTTTTTCTCCGAAATTATGGAATTGTCTAGTTGTAAAATTTATTGATTTTAGTATACTTTAGTTGTTATTAATATAAGTTAAAAAGGCGCTAACTTCTTTATTGCATTTTTTAATTGATTAGCAATTTTTTTGATTTTATCCAGTATGTAAGCCACCAATGCACATGTCATATTTTGCATCCATACCTCATATTTGTATTTTACCACATTTTAAATTTATAGGTATGCATGTATGTTATTTTTGATTGTAATATAATATTTGCTAAACTTTCTATCATGTATTTGTATATCATTTTTTATATCTCCCGTAATTTTCACATTATTTTACAGTCGACATCAAAAATAATGTTGCCTCTGCACTTTGACGTAATATACGTATAAGTATTTGTTAAAACAATACTCGCCTATTTTATAATAGCTATTTATGTAACTAGTACCTAAAATGATGATATTTGGCTTATTTAGGTATATCCACTAATTTACTTGCACTTCGAAGTAAAATTCATTTTCAAAATACAAGACGTTTTTGAAAATGAAAATGTCTAAGCACCTCTCGTATCCCAACGATCTCATAACTTATCGAAAAGGTAAAAACTAATGGTCGTGTAAATTTTGAACCTATTGAATTATGCTAGAACTGCTTTTTCCTAGTAAATTATGACAGTTAAACCTTAATTTGTTTTTAATTTCATTATCTCTTGGATGGTCTATTTAATCATTATCAATTTGTTGTTCTCCTTTGTGGCTTTATAAAAATAATATTTTTAAGTATTTTTACTTTTAAATTATAATTGACAACGACAAATCATAGGCTATGCTAGTCTTTGCAGTATAACTTAATTCAAAATTGGTCGCAAATTTCCTTAATTAACCTAGCATAAGTCGTAATACAGATTATATCAGTGTAGGAGTAATCAGATCGGAAGTCATAAGTTAAATCGGATATAAAATGCAAATATAATACGTGATGACTCGAATCAAGTGGTCTGTGGTACCTTTTAAAAAATGGCGGATAAGCGAAACGGTTCATCGTTCATTAACTGAATCTTCGTTAAAAAAATTTTTTAAATACTACAGAAGATGAAAAAAAAAGCTAGAAAACTTAAATTAAACGTCGAACGTTGTCGAGCCTATAGAAATCACAAGAAAATTGGTAAAGTTTTATCAGTAACTACAATCGGTACTTCTTTTTCGACCTTGGAAGATTTTGAAGGACCATCAGAGACAACAGGAAATATAAATCAGGAAGTTAAGTAATAATACCTAATATGAATATGGTTAATAAATATTACCGTGACTTACCATTGGTGTATATACGGATATGGAAAACGTCTCGGAGAGCCAAGATAATAAAAATGATTTTCATAAGAAATAAGGAGTTTCTTATTCGCAGCATTTCAAAAATATTTTATGACAGGCCTCTGGACAGGCACACATGTCAAAGATATTAAAATTGAGGGGCTTTGAATCCTAATCCGGCGTCCGTCTGTCGTTCATCGTTCCGTCAAACCAGTAAAATTGAAATATTATCTATCATTTTTGAGATAAACCAATAAAACTGGTTAAAAACAACAAGAGACTACGCATGACGGATTTATATTTAAACCCATCCATAGCTAACTTAAAAAATATTGGAACCTTTTTTTAGTAAAATAAATAGATTGGTATGGGATGTCATCTGCTTTTCTTGTCATCGTCTGTCTTACCTGAGAAAAAAAACAGAGTATACATGTATACATCGATAATCTAATCAAACTGGTAGTTTTGACCTATAAACCGATATTAATTATTATTACGTTTACTTTCTTATTTTTCAGAATTAATATTATAAAATTATAGGTACCTACCCTTAAAATCAGAAATTTTGTTTCAGATTTATATTTAATTAATAAAGTCCAATGCAAGAAACAACATAATGAAACCACCATCACTAAGTGTCAAGATTCAATAATAAAAAGAAAAATAATAAAAACTTTTTGTGACCAAATTTTATTTTTTACATTAATTTTTATTAATGTAATTTATTTTTGCTGCTTACCGCCACGACCTTACATTGCATGGTTTCTGTAACCAAGAAATAAATATCACAGTTCAGTAGTAAACATTATAAGGGTGACCGTAAAGTATCGAATAAGTTCATTTAAAATTAAGGGGTTTGTAAAAAAAAAGTTTTTTTCTTCGACAACCGCCAACTTGTGTCCGGTATTTTCAATACGCCTATGATGGTTGCGCATGTTGCAAAATCTGTGAATTTTTTTCTTTCTATATACAATAAATACTGTATTAAATGTACCGGGTGGTCAACTGGAATGGACGCCGCTGTATCTCAGAAACTTATTATATTTCGTATAACTTTGGGATAAATTTCTAATAAGTAAGTCGGTTATTAGTGGAGTGCTTTAAGCCCTTATGGGATACAAACCTCAGAATTCATTTACTGTGAACGAATTTTTATAAAAAAAATGCATTGTATTGTTAATAGATATATTACAAAGTTTACCCATTTAAATTCGTTGCTTTCACTTTAGCATTTAAACACACATATACAAATGCATACATACAAGAAGGCTCCGTGTTCCTAAAAACCTCTGTACCAGGATTCCTATTCGAGATTTTCACTCCAAATCTTTTTTAAAAAATATGCATTTAATGGTAGTTCACATTTCAAAAATATTTTTATAGATATATAGGGTGAGTCGTGAGGCAAATATATTTTTACACATAAGTTTTAGTTTTTCAAATGAAATGCTTTATATTTGTTTAGTTCAGTGAATTTACTATAAAATTCCGGTTCCAAAAATATCTTAATACCTTAGAGTATACTGAGTAGGTTTTAAATTATGACCACGTCCATGAGGACGGCAATCTAAACGTCTAATAGAGAGGATCGACTTATAGTAAGTTTATCGCTAAGAAACCGCCATTTGGCAGCCTTTCAAATTTATAATGAATTACACCTAAGGAACGTACATATTAACTAACGGACTATAAGAAGCAAATCGGATAATAACGGACTAAATGAAGCAAATCTTATGTCAAGAAGGCCTACTTTCGGACCAGAACTTACTAGATCTGTTGACTAGGACCAAAAGCAAAGGCATGGTCTTAATGTAAAAATTACGAAAACATGTTAATGTCTTCTTCAAAAGCGAATATATCCAATAAAAATAAAGCTAATGAGGTGAACCAAAAAACAAAACTGTCGAGGAAGGATGTATCTAGATGATAAAATGACTTTTAAATTTCTTGGTGTTTTAACATATTCCAGAGGGTATTTCAAACTTTCACCAAAATATCAACATTTCGTTTTCCCTCGTATAATTAACAGATAGGAAGTTTCATTTTTAATTTAGAAAGAGATACTAAAAAGTCAAATAATTTGGCTACATACTGCTTAAAAAATCATCAAAATCGGCCGACTAGAACAAAATATATTAAACTATACATCAAAGTTTTAAGGTGCCCATTTTTCGTGCCGGTGAATGTCTTTCAAAAACAATACATTTTAGTCATATCTATACTTTTCTAATGAAACAAACCTTTATTTTTTACTAGAATCCAAAAATCAATTAATATATAGGGTGTTCCATTACAAAAAACAAAACTTTGATGTGTCACTTTTTTGGGGACTTCCTGTAGAACTCTAGAATATATAATATAATTTTAGAAAATGCTTTAAATTGACTCACATAACCTCACCAAATTTCACTTCAATATAAACTTTTGTTCTTCTTGCAAAAACCGCGTAGTATATGACGCGCCACCCTGTATAATCCGATTTCAATCTACATTTCAATGATTAGAATATAAGCAGAATAGGTATAGCTTATGTATTAGATTCATTTATTTCAATAAATTTATTTAAAAAAAAATAAAAAATCAAAAAATTAAGAAAGAAAGAACTAAGAATTTGCTAAAATTGCGCAAAAAATAAAAGCAACAAAGAAAAATGGTTTGGTTTGGTTTAGTACATTTTAGTATTTTATCTATAAAACACAATACAGAAGGTTTCACATTAATACATGCACAGTAATTGAATTCCGAGGTAAAAGTCTCTGGACACTCCACTATATGAGAAATCGCTGGAAATTATGTGCAAGTTCGAAAAATGTCCGCTAGGGGGCGCACCTCTGATAGCCAATAAGAAAACGGGATTTTTCTTTGAAGTATGCACATGAAGAAGTATATAATATATTGCTATTATTAGCAGTAGAAAATTTGTTATTTTTCTGGTTTAGCGAATTTTTATTTCATAAAATAAAGTAGCGGGAGAAAGTTGAACTTTCTTTGTTATTAAAATAAGCATAACTCTAGTTTCGTTTAATGGAATTAAACAAACTAGGGTTCGTTAAAAATTGATTTTCTTCCCCTGTATAATCTGCACTACAAATTTTGTCTACATAAGAAAATTATTTTAAAGCTCTCTATTTCAAGAGCTTACAAAAAAGACCCATTTATTTTACTACCCTATACCGGGTCCATCTCAAAAGTGGCTCACTTAGGATTGATTGACGTATTTAATTGTTTTTGGTCACTTCCTGTTTTACCAGAAATGACTACAACTTTTGAATTTGATTTTTTGAACCTCGATATATTTCTACTTTATTCGATAGAAAATGACATTCTGAATAGAATGACATTTTGAATGACATGAAAAAAATTGTATTTTAAATTTCAATCTAGAGTGCCATGGCTGTGTTAAAAACACTAATTCTTAATCAAAGAACTCTGGAAAAATAGATTTGATAGTCTAATGTTTTTCGTGTCTTATCCTGGCTGGTTAAAAGATGCCCAAATCGTATTTTTACTCATTAACATATTTGTAAAAAACATTTTTTGACGAATAATTTGGTACCACACACTTGGTATTTCAAGTCGAATTGTCGTTATGAACCGCATGTTACAATTTCAAATGAACCATATGCGAATATGTCAAAAGTTGAAATATGATATGTCATTCTATTCAGGGTGTCATTTTCTATGAAATAAGGTAAAAAAATACCGAGATTGTCATTTAAAAATCAAAATTTTTAGTTATTTCCAGCGAAACAGGAAGTGACAGGAAACAATTGAATATGACACTCAATCATAATTTATGTCATATACTAACATACCAATTCTCGTTTTTTTATCTGAAAAAATAAAAAAAATATAGGGGTGAGCCACTTTTTAGACTCACCCGGTATAACGACTAAATCTTTAAAACATGCTATTTGAGGCTAGGCACAGTTTACATAAAAATGTTTCTAAAAATACTTAACCATTTAGGTCCAATCGTCGACACTATCGTTGTTGGACAACCCTGAATTTATATCATTTATTTTCTCATCTTTCTTCTCCGCAATATCTTAACGTAACAAAAACAATGACAGATTCCATTTCCTTTATATTGATTTTCTAGGTTTAGATAATAAATAAGTTATCTGCAAATCCACCATTTTTCTTCCTTACAGACAACAGGTGCTTATTTCGAAAACACACCTTCGATAATATAACTGACAAAAACAAAAATAAATTGTAATCAGTACTATTGAGATGTATAACTTCGATGGCGTCAAGTAACATTTAAACAAATAACGTATAATAAATTTTTATGGCAAAGCTGGCTTTAAATCTTTGGTTTTAGGTATGCTTATCCCCGAAATCCCGATATGAAATCTCGAAAAATTTGATTGCTTCATCTAAAATGACTCGACTTTATAAACTTTAGTCTTTCAAATATCATATTTTTTTATGTATACTAAGAAGAATGTCAATATCTACAAGTTATATTTCCTTGTTTGCTATATTTTATTTTTTTTTGCAACAAGAATTGTATTTTTTTTTTACTTATCAAATATGAATCTTACTGTCGACTTACAGGATTCTACAGTCGGCATTTTATCAGCCGAATATTTTTAATAAAATAAAAATAGTTTGGGTACCTAGGTAGCCTTAAATGATTACTTGGGATTCACAATCCTGAGGTAATAATAAGCGGTTGAAGCGTAGTGTATTCCTTGTATACCGAACGGCTCGAGCATGGCAAGCTCTACCTTGCTACTCCCAAGGCGTTAAACTCTATATGTATAAGGGAGCTATTATTATAAATATGAATCCCACTTTGTTTTGTATATTTTGATAATTTTTTTTTATTTTAATTTTATTTTATTTCTTTGTGGTATATGTAGCGGCATTTTCTTATCCCGGGTTTACAAAACGGGATTCCGATTCCGAAAATTGGAAATACTAGTTAAGTGCGAACGAAATTGTTACTTGGGGTGCTCCTCAAGGAACCGTCTTCGGCCCTATACTGTTTTTGATCTATTTATTACGTATTTATGTGAAAAACGGGCATATTGTATCATTTGCTGATGATACAGTTATAACATTTGCAAAGAGCGTTCTACGGTCGATGCAATGGGAAGAGTTCTCAGCATTGCAAAGGATGCAGCATGGGTAAATCGAAAGATCTGCCTACTTGTGTCCCTGGATGTGCGAAACGCATTTAACTCTGAATGGAGGAAAATAGTTGAATGGCTGGAAAAAAGAAATGTCGCACCGTACCTTAGACGTATGATCACGAGCTATTTCTCAGAGAGAAAGCTGCAGATTACTGAGAATTTCGAAATTGACGTGACATGTGGAGTTCCACAGGGATCTGTGCTCAGCCCTGTCCTCTGGAGTTTACACTACGACAACGTACTTAGACTAGAAATGCCATAGAACGTGAAATTAGGTGCATATGCCGATAACCTTGCTGTCATAGTTAGTGCAAAAACAAAAGGACAAGTGGTAGCAGATGCAAATGTTGCTATAGGAAGAAGTGTGGAGTGGATGCACGTAAAAAAATAGAACTGTAGGCTTACCATCGACGTTCTGCACATGGAGATAGAGACTAAACTTAGCATTAGATATCTGGGTCTTATTCTCGATAGTGGAGCCGCAATGAGAAGCAACATAGAACATGCGTGCAAAAGACGGAAAGATCAGCTCTGCTACTATCCAGCTCTGCTACTATCCAGCAAAAAAGGAAACTCCTTAGTGCTGTAACCCAATCAATTTTGCTTTACACGGCACTTGTCTAGCAGGATACGTTAAAATGTGAGAAATACAAACAGCTGTGCCAGAGAAGAGAAAGTGCAGAGGAGATTTGCTATGCGACTATGCAGTTTCTTCCGCACAATTTCTACAAGTGCTCTTATAGTCATTTCAGGAACCATACCAATTGAATTACAGGCAAAGCAAGGAGAAGGGCCAAGAGGGGAAAGTTGGAAGAACTGGAATTAACTTTAGATCTATGGTAGGAGAGTTAGGAGCTCGAACCGCATGTGGGGCAATGAACCAAGCGTTTGATACCTGATGTAAGACCCTGAATCAAAATAACACATGGCGAGGTAAATTACTAACTCACACAAATCCTAGCATATTTCTATAGGTCCAAATTAACCAACACGCCAAGATGTTACTACGGCGACAACGTGGATGATGGGAGCACAGCTTTTTTGGATGCCTGCATTGCAGCGACAAACGATTGACTCTCGAGCATCTGGTGGGGGAGAGACTGACAACAATGTCTCCCTTATGCTCGAATCTGAATTTGGACAATACTGAGGGTGCTGAAGTAATGCCGAATAGGTGATTTCATCGCTCTTCTATCAGCAGTTGCTCTTCACAAGGTGGTTTTTTAGTGGGCAAAAATCTCACACTACCTGAACCTAGCAACGCACAGGTGCCTTTTGAAGATTTTTTACCCTTGCAGCAAAAAAAAATTATAACATTTGCAGATACATTTTGGGAAAAACTAGTAAATGAAGGTTTTTTTAAGGTTGAACGTTGGCTAAACGAAAACTATCTGACGCTGAATTTTCAGAAGACCGTAGCCATGCCCTTCAACATCGGTGTAAATAGGTTTTGTGATCTGAGTAGAATACAGTTGGGAAACCAAGTTAATGAGTATAAATCTACCACAAAGTATCTTGGTGTTCATTTCGACTGCACTAAGCAGAAAATACCATATTCAAAAGTTGACTACTAACTTTTGATTTAGAATAGACTTTGTTACAATATGGTTTTACGACTTGGGGCTCAGCTTATAAAACACCTTTAAAGAAATAGAAACTACGGAAAGAATGTTAATACAAGTATGTTTGTCTAAACCTTTATAACTAAAATTTTAAAGTATTTTTTTCAATTAAACAGTTATTATATACCAAAAATATTTTATTACTAATGCGCAAAACACAAAGCTCTAAAAAGTATTATACGATATAGTAACATATACACGCGTGCTACTACTGAAAATTTAATGACACCTTACATGAAATATAAATTAACAAAACATCGTATGCTTTATATTTGTGGACAAGAATTATATAAATTATTACCTAACGCCATGCGAACGTTGCTTCTGAACATTTTCAAATTACAAATAAATAAGTGGATATTATTTGCGTTTGTTTTGCTGTGTAGCTCTGTCTGTTTCCAACTACTCTTTATCGCCCTCATGTCTCCTCCAAGATATTGGACACTGCATTTTTGAAATGAAACTTCTTTACGCGCGTTGGGGATAAAAATTCAAGGCCGTGACGCGCGAATAAGCGAGAGGAAGAGTGCCATAACTACCCCATTTAGGGTAGATCTACTCATTTGCAAAACATTTAACCCCGCTATCTCGTGATAATCTACCCCGATGAAAAGTAAGCTTGTGGCAACACTGGGTAACGATCTAAAAAGCATCTATATCAGTGGTCTGGTTGTGTGCTAGGAAGTAAATTTTCATGCATATTTTCATCGATAGGTTTGTAGCTTCTGAATAACGGTCTAGGTAAAGCATCTAGCTCATTTGGGGGCTCAGTATTAGGATTTAGAGTTAGTAACTCGCATTTTCATTGGAGGACACTGTGCAACGTTTTCTTGACACAATGCAAACGGCAGCTTTTCGTCTTTGCGAGCAGTCGTAGGTTCGTTGTTTATTTTTTTATTAAGTGTTATAATTAATCAATCAAAACAAAAATTATTGGGCGCCATGACATTCACTCAGAAACAATAGATCTGTTTAGCTCAACTTAAATTTATTTATAATTGTATAAAGTTATTAGACAAGGACAATAATTGATGGATGAAGTTAGGATTTTAAAATGAATTAATACTTAAGAATAATAAGTAGGTAATCAAAATTTAAATGTATGACAAAAAAAAATAGTATCACTTGTTTTGTTGATTAAAAATCATTGACATATTAATATTAAATTACGCAAAATATAAAATTAAGTAAGCACTTTAAACTAACGCAGTTCATGAACCTTGTTGTATGCGCACATAATTCCGTCAATCAAAAGTTAAATAAATATGTCAAGTGACACCATCACAAACTACTTGACAAGATATTAATATATATAAAATATATGTATATATATTTTTCTATGACTGTGCAAAAAGTAGCTATTTTTTACAATATATACTCTATTAAAGTCAAATTTTAGTGCAAAGAAACTAGTGCAAAAAGTAACTTATTTTTTGTACTAATGCAAAATACACCTTGACATTAAGAATGACAAGCTGAACTAAAGAGAAAAAAATTGTAAATTTTTGTAAAAATTTGTCAAATCCTGGAAGGTATAAACCAAGTACCTACTAGTACTGGACACCTCGCAGCAACAAGAACAAGAACCTGAGACCTCCACGAGTAGAAATGAGAATAAAATTCAAAATTCTACTGGAAATGAAGTTTTTCCATCAAATACCTTAGTGAATTGTTCATACTGCGACATTAAAATTAAAATCAACTCAAAAAAGTTATTACAACAATAAAAATAATTGATTCGATTGAATAGTGTCATTGTTAGTAGTAACATTATTATGGAATTACTGTAAAAACATTTTAATAAACATTTAAATAAAAATTTCGATTCGATCGAAGAAAAAAATGTTGTGTGCCACATGTGCAAGAAGCATATTTGTTTGGTTAGATTCATGTGATTTAACATGATTGCAAATCAAACTCATGCGTCGTTCAACAAATATGTCCTTTTTGCACTAGTTACGCAAATAACTATTTTAATGTCATTACTAATTTGAAATTGTGGTTTCTGCACTCTAGACTGTATGTAACTGCAGATATTTTTATTATTTATTGAATTTTATTTAGTTAGTAAATCAAAAAATGATAAACCACAAAACAATATTTATAGTATTTTTTTTATATAAACTTACTATAAGTAAAAGATAATACATTACAATTTAAATAGCTGTGTAATAGATTATAGCTTATTCTCACAGTCACGCTCTTTCATATTTCCATAATCTATTCAGTTCCTCGTTAAAATTTACCTTAGCCATAAACCTTTCCGCATCCCCGCTTAAACTTGCTCTATTTTAGAGCAATATTGTTTTAAGTGATGTTAAATTTATTATTTTTACTTGCTTTATTCATACTATTTTCACAAGTCTTGATCGCTTTAAATTTTGATATATTAGATTAATATATTATATTAGATTAATACCTATCTACTTAAATGTATGAATGTGTAACTTTAGACATATAGTAATATCATTATAAAAATCGAATTGTTTTAAGTTATCAGAATTAGTACTAATATCCTATAGGTTTGGTGCATTGCAGTTCATTTTAAAAATTCCGACCGCAGCGCTCGAACGACAGAAATTAGAAGTGCTGGGTATAAAATATTTCACACAGTCCCATTACCGTTTATGTCGATCGCATTAAAATAATATCAAAATCGTGGCTTTATCATAATATTTAAGTATTTGTTTTTTTATACTAGTGCAGTTATTGAAACTATAAAACACTCAGGTACGAGGTTTGTGTGATGTAACGCTATTTCGGATAGTAAAAAATAGGTGAAAACCCCGAACTAGGCGTCATGTTGTGTTGTGACAATTTCAAATAATAATAAAATTGACAAAATAATTGTTAACGCGTAAAGGAGGGCGAAATTAGAGCATGGATTCAAGCAGTTCAACGAAATACTAAGTAATCAAAGTGCCCATTACATAATCAAAAAAATAAATAGACATAAACTATGAGAGGATAAAATATAATTTTTAATATTAAAGGTATACTTTTTTTTTTAATCAACTAGGTAGTGCTTAATTTTTTTATGAATCTTCTTCTTCTTCTTCTTCCTTCTTCATACTAGGCGAATCGCCTGTTTGGTTTCGTCGTCTCTACCGGTTAGACTGACAAGTTGTCGCTCCATCGTTTTCGTGGACGTCCTAAGCTTCTGCGACCTAGCGGTGATTTGTCGCCTGCAAATCTCACTATCCTTCTGTTGTCCATTCTGCTGATATGCTCGTTCCATTCTTCCTTTCTGCTGAGTACCCACTCATTTACATTTTCCACCTTGCACGCTCTTCTTATGCTTTCATTTCTTTCCCTGTCCAGAAGCGTCTTTCCAGCTATTCTGCGTAGTACTCTCATTTCGGTTGTTTCTAGTAGTTGTTTAGTTTTCGCTGTATCAGGTCGAGTTTCTGCAGTGTATGTCATTATTGGTCGTACCGTTGCCTTGTAAATTCTCGCTTTAGTCTCCACCTCAATGTTTTTATTTCGCCATATTGTATCATTCAGGCATCCTGCTATTCTGGTTGCCTTCGTTGTCCGTTCTCGCACCTCCGCTTCTACATCACCATATCCTGAGATTTCTATGCCTAGATACTTAAACTTCATCTCTTGCTGAATAACAAGTTTTTGCCGTTTTTATGAATATCTTCTACAATTATAATTATGTACCTTCAAAAATTTTCGTTATAGCCAAAATATTCTAGTTGACATATCATATCTTACTATCATACTTTTGACATTTTCTCATATGGTTTATTTGAAATTGTAACATGTCGATCATAACGACAAATTATTCGTAAAAAAATGCTTTTTCCAAATATGCTAATGAGCCACCCTTTTTTCATTTGAGAAAAATTGAGATATGATTAAAAATTGATTTGGGTATCTTTTAACCAGCCAGGACAAGACACGAAAAACACTAGACGACCAAATATATTTTCCAAGACTTCTTGATTAAAAATTAGTGTTTTTAGCATATCCATGGCACTCTAGATTGAAATTTAAAATACGATTTTTAAAGCGAAAATGTCAAAAGTTGACATGTGAAATGTTATTCGATTTAGAGTGACATTTTCTATTGAATAAAGTAAAGGGTGCCATTTAAAAATAAAAAGTTGTAAGTGACCAAAAACAATTATTGAATACGCCAATAAATTATAATTTATGTCATATACTAACATACCAAATCTCGTTTTTTTATCTGAAAAAATAAAAAAGTTATAGGGGTGAGCCGCTTTTGAGATGCACCCGGTATAAAGAGGTAAAACTTTCTTTTTCATTTTAATTGAAACAGAATTTTAAATGTGTTAAAATAATAGTTTATCATTATTTTGTGTGTCCGTATCCATGTTTAATAATTAATAAATTAATAGAAATTTCAAAAAGTGTATTTTTTTAAATTAATTTTTGAATAATTATTATTAACTTTAGTTTTTTATTTGTCTTTATACCTACAATAAATGAGCTTTCCATTTGCCCCTAAATGTTCTCTAGTTAGTATCCTTACAAATGTCTATTGCATTGTTAATTTCTCCGGAATAAGAAGCTTCCGTTTGAGGAGTCAAATAGCATTTTAGAATAACACAAGTAGAGCCCCTTTAATGTTTCTGTTTCTACAAATAAGCATTTATCCAGTAGAAGATTTAAAATATGATACAAAGAATTTGCCCTTTTCATAATTTTACAAAACACTGTTGAAGATTTCCATACATTAATCAGTTATATTACAAAAGTTTTTCTGTTAAGCGGAGATAAATCAGGTTTAAAAGTTATACCGGGTACGTCTCAAAAGTGGCTCACCCCTATAACTTTTTTATTTTTTTCAGAAAAAAAAATCGAGATTTAGTATGCTAGTACCTATATGACATAAATTAGGATTGATTGACGTATTCAATTGTTTTCGGTCTCTTCCTGTTTCACCGAAAATGACTACCACTTTTGATTTTTAAATGACACCCTCGCTATTTTTTTACTTTAGTCGATAGAAAATGATACTCTGAATAGAATGACATATCATATGTCGACTTTTGACATTTTCGAATATGGTTTATTTGAAATTGTAACATGCGATTCACAACGACAAATTGACTCGAAATACCAAGTATGTGGTACCAAAGGATTCATAGAAAAATACTTTTTCCAAAATATGCTAATGAGCCACTCTCGTTCCATTTGAAAAGAATGAGATATGACTAAATGTAGGAGGGCATCTTTTAACCGGCCAAAACAAGACACTAAAAGCAATAGACGAACAAATTCAGTGCACAAGACAAGAATTCTTGTCTTGAAAATCAATTTCTTGTCTTGTCTTGAAATTCATGAGAAGACATTTTCAAAGTCTTGTCTTGCAGATTTCTTGAATGGCAAAGTCTTCTCTTGTCTTGCAAGACTTTTGCAATTTCTTGTCTTGAAAAATTTTACATTCTAACAAATAGGTAATAATATTTCTATATTTTGTTTCATAGAAAGCGTCGTATACAAAATGTAATACGGAAAAATGAACAACAACGATGCTAATTTTAGCAAAAAAAATCTTAACGGACCGCAAACGAACTATGTCAACTCGCCCGTTTGACGAAACAGGAGCCATTACCAAATAAAAGCTGTTAATTCTTGTTGGTTTATTATGTTCTATTTTGGTTACCCGTTTGTTACTTTTATTTTTTATGGTATTTATTTTATTTTTTTGTTATGGAAGATTGGTTGGAAAAGTTTAGACACAGGGTGTACGAAAAGGTCATGCTAGAGTGTACTATTTGCGCTATTTGATACTACTTTTTATTCGCGGGGCAATTTCATGCATGAAAAGTAGTACCAAATAACGCAAATAGTGTGCTCCCGAAGCCACCATTAGTTTCAACTACCGTTAGTTTTTTTATAATACCATTATACCAATATAATTTTGTGTATAATACCAATTACCAATATATGGTTTGTTGCCTCAACTTTATTTTATTTCATTCTCAACTCTAAAACACTGGCTTTGATAGAAAAAAAATGAACACTGGTCAATATTAATGCCGGTTTTATACAACATCTGCATAAGTCGTAATCATAATCACAGTCTTAATCATCGTCATAATCACAACGCAATTTTAATGTGCGTTTATAGAACATTTTCATAATCATAATTTTTATATCAGTGAAGTTGGGTAACATAATTAAAGGCTAAGTTCATGGTAGCTGGTAAATGTCAACAGGTTTATAAGAAGTGGATAGTTTAACTCTTATGATTATGACTATGATTGTGATTACGACTATGTAAATGTTGTATAAACCCGCCATAACTTAAGCAAAGACCTAATTATCACTTAAAAAAATGTATCATTTCCAACTTCCAAGAAATCTTGAATTCAAGAAATCTTGCAAGACTCTTGAAATTTCTTGCATATTAAAGTCTTGTCTTGTCTTGAAATTCAAGACAAGAAATTTTGAAAGTTTTGTCTTGAATTTCTTGCAAGTTTGTTGTCGTTATGAACCGCATGTGTTACAATTTCAAATAAATCATATGCAAAAATGTCAAAAGTTGACATATGATATTATGTCATTTTATTCAGAGTGTCATTTTCTATCCAATAAAGTAGAAATATACAGAGGGTGTCATTTAAAAATCAAAAGTTGTAGTCATTTTCGGTGAAACAGAAAATGACTAAAAAACAACTGAACACGTCAATCAATCCTAATTTACGTCATATACTATCAAACCAAATCTCGCTTTCTATATGAAAAATAAATAAAAAAATTATAGGGGTTGGTTTGAGACGCACCCGGTACACCTAAAATTTTGAATCGTTTTAACATTTATTACTAATTCAAAATTTACTACCATGGTAATTTTATTTTTAGGAACATATTTGCTTTTTACCTTCTTTCTTTTACTTCTAATATAGGCCGGTAAGCGAGGATAAAAATAGGGTATTACCTCCGAATTCTTGACACCCGCACCGATTGACGTGAAATGTTAAAAGTGATTAGAGATATATGTAAGAAACAAAAGTTACATAGTAGCGATGTGTGCTTCCACCCAGGGGGTGATTGCCATCCCTCCTCGGGGGTGAAAAACAAATCACCCATTTTAATTATAAAAAATAATAAAGGGATGAATTCTAAGCAAAAAATGTTCTATAACATTTTTTCAGAAAATTAATATTTTCCGAGTTATTTAGGATTGAAAATTTTTCATCTAAAAACTGCATATTTTTTGCCATTTTTAAAAATAACTTAATAAACTATCAATTTGTAGGAAATTACACGAGCTACAAATTAACCTTTATGGTTCAACAGTCTTGAACTCTTCATTTTTACGAGATTTTTGGGTTTTAAGGGCTCAAAGAAGGTGATCCTTACATGCAAGTCAAACTAAAAAAAAAATCTACAGAAAAATTGAAAGAGAGCAAAAATATTGCAAAAAGAAGGCCTCCAATTTTACTTTATTGCATTTTTTACATATCTTGCTTAGTTTTTGAGATATGTCAAAAAAATTAAAATTTTTTAAAAAATAATTTTGTTTTTCATTATTTTCAATTTTTTTACAAATTTAGGCATTCTAAACCGCTGTTAGTACCTGAATATAGCTAACTGTACATGTATTACCCTTAGTTTTTATTGTTATGATTTTATAGTCATAGATTGTGTTAATTTTTTTCCGAAAAAATGTTTTTTTTTTTCATTTTATTTTTACCCTAACTCCACGAGTTTTTGAGCTACAAACTTTTTTAAAAAAGCGTTTAAAAGATCTTTTCAAGCACTTTAAAAACGATCCTATTAATTTTCTTCGAAAAATATGTTTTTTTGCCATTACTTTACGGTAAAAGTTGCAATTTAGTTTTCGAAAAATAAAAAATCACTTTGCAGAGTGATAACTCGGCTATTATTACACCTACGGTAATTAACAAAAAATGATTCATTTAGTTATTCCAGAAGCTTCATTTTTGCTTTATGAATTTTGCGATAAAACGCAAGGTTTTCGAGTTATATATAAAAAATGGCAGAAAAATATGGAGTTTTTAGATGAAAAATTAACATTTTCAATCCTAAAAATAACTCGGAAAATATTAATTTTCTGAAAAAATTTTATAGAATATTTTTTGCTTAGAATTCATCCCTTTATTGATTTTTACAATTAAAATGGGTGATTTATTTTTCACCCGTCACAAAAGGTGGCACTCACCCCCAGGGTGAAAACACACATCGCTACTATGTTTTTATACTTTTGTTTCTTACATATATCTCTATTCACTTATTACAGTTGAGGGTTGGAACCTTTGGTGTTACACAGCAAAATAAAACACTAAATTACCACAATACACCAAAACACTTTTACTTTTACACTGGACGCGCCTTTCGCTAACTATGTTAGCATCATCGGCAGATGATTATATACTTTTGAGTTTATAATCTTTTTCATGAGATGATTATAAACTTTTGAGTTTTATTTTTCTCTATTCACTGTTAAAATTTCACGCCAATCGGTGCAGGTGTTTATAATTCGGACCTTAAAACCTTCGCTTACCAGCCTAATATTTTTATCTGATTATTAAACTGAAAAATTGAACTTGTAAAATAGGATTCAGTTTATTTCAAGAGACAACAAATTATTTAGTAGAAATTATATTTTTCACATGGAACATTACATTTTTCAAAATTTCTATTGTTAGTTTTTTTATAGTTTTACATTTGCAGTTTTATTGTAGCGTTACATTAAACATCATTAATCATTACTAGTTCATTACCAATATTTAGTTTCTACATTTTTCTATTTTTCCAATAAATTACTAGTTATTAATACGAAATTGCATATTAACTTGCAATTGTCATGTTAATTAATGCAAAATCTATTCGTTGTTAATATTCATTGCGCCAATATTATACGTGCACTAGCTATGCACAAATAGTTCAAAATAACCACAGAAGTTGTACATAGCTTTAATGTTACGTTTAAACGGTATTGAGACCATTACAAAGGGGGTCTTCTAATAATTTAATTAATTTGAATTTACTCATTCGATGGGTACTACGTAAACTACTATTATTACTGTGGTTAGCATTATTAAGATTCAGGTTTTGGCTTTATAACAATCCAGGGTCGTTCAACAAAGTTGAAGAGAAAAGAGTCTGTCCATATCATCGATGACAGAATAACCACAATATCGCAAACTGACGCTTAGCAACACGCAAACAAGTTCTATTCTAAACAAAAATTACAATGGGTACAATTTGTACAAATATGCAATTGTACAATGGGTACAATTTTTTATGTTTACGAACAGTGTTTTTTTTAACACAAACGACATAGGTATTAATAGCTATAACACATTTTTTCTGAAACATTTTCTTCCTAGCGAAAACACAATATCCTTAACTTTTTTCGATTAGTTTAAGTTTTTATTTAAAAAAAACAACTTTTGAAACTCCCCATAGATGAATGCAAAAAATAACATTGAAAACTTCAAATTTTTAAATCGAATTTTAGAATGTAAAAAGTGACATTTAAAACTTCAGATATTTAAATCGAATTTTAGAGAAGAAAATGAGGGAATTCTAACATTGTTATTTCGTAATGGTATTTAATAATTTGTTTACATGTCGAGATATAACATGAGCGACTTATTAAAAAGGAAAAAATATTTTAAAAATCTTATGATACGAAAAACAGCTTTTGGAACATCCCATAGATGAATGCAAAAAGTGACATTAAAAACTTCAAATAGCTCTTATTTGGAGTTTGGATCGAGATATCCGTGGAAGCGTGGAACTAGTGAATAATGAATATTATTATTATTTCAAACTCATGTATAATAATCAAATTATATAATGGAAAATAAATTTCTTGCAGTTTTTAGGTATATAATAAAATTATATAAGAGTTTCTTGCTTTGAACTGCTAATCTAGAAATTAATTCCACGCTGTGTTCGACATAATGTGGGTCAATACTATAACTACCGGTTTCGGGGCCCTACCCCATCATCAGGTGAGCTTGGGTCGTTTCCACAATATGTCGAGCACAGCGCAGAGTATATAAACACGATTTGTCGTAAAGTAGCGGTAAGATATTAAGTCCCGCATTGCGAGATAGCGGCCTGCGTGCAATGGTAGCACTTTCGTACCACCGAGGCACAACTATCGATAGTAAATAAAGGCTTTTTTCGGCTAGCCCAAATTTTAGCTTTTTTCGGCTAGCTTTATTTGCCTGTGGTTAATTTAACGTAATTTTAACTTCAAATGTTTGTTGGGTGGAACAATCGAGAGCAGGAAATAGCCATACTATCCAATAGTCAAGCAGGCCTACAAGCGATCAACTCAGTAACAATCAATTCAAGTGGGCAAAAAATGACTAGAAAAGCTGAAAAAATTAGGCAAAGAAAATAAAGTCCTCCTACTATGGGGTGCCCGCTCACCACGGGATAGAAGGCAACGAAAAGCAAACGATCTCGCTAGAAAAGTAGCGAACACTCCACTAACTGCACCATAATCGTTCTCCGGAGAGCGGATCTCAAGAACTCCATCCGTAACCTGGAACCTGGAATGGGAATCCTTCAACGGTCTAAGACACTCGAAAAAGTCCCTAAGAACTTGCGACCGAAAAAAATCAAAGATTTGATTAAAGTAAGAATAACCTTTGAATTGTTACGGGATTTTTAACAACGTTTCTCCTCAACGAACACCTCAGTGGATTGCAGCTTTTTTTTAAGAGGTTTAGGAATCTGTTAGCAGACATCCATGCTTTGGCTTATAAGGCGGTCTTGGTTTGATGTGCCTGGATAGTGTCGGGTTGGTGCTCTGGGAGGTAACCGACCGACTAAACCCATCTCCTCTGTTCCTGCCACACTTACTGGTCCCGTCCGTGAACATCTACGCGAGTAAGTGCCGGTATTACTTTCTTCATTTCATTTTTTTCCCTCGTTACTTTTACTTCTCTTCTTTTTCATTCTTTTCTTTCTCCGATATTATACCTTTAATGTAGTCATTAATGTGATTCCAATTCTCTTTGGTTTTAAGCATAAGGCTTATTTATAGGCCCGTTATTATTATATTTCCCACAGTAATGGAATCACCTTATTACATCACAAAGTGCTTTTCTTTCCTCCTTCCATTTATTGCAGAAAAAGATTGTGTGTTCTGCATCATCAACGGGATATTTGCAAAACGCAGATGTCTTTTTCCCTATCCGATGTAGGTACGCAGAGAAGCACCCATGTCCAGTCAAGGCCTGAGTCAGATAATAGTTTGCTTCTTCCCATGCCCTGTCAAACCATTTGTCACATTTTGGGATTAGCCTCCTGATCCATTTAGTTTCCATTCCTGGTGCAAGCCATTCCATTTGCCATTTAATTAATGTGTCCCTTCTAGCTTGTTTGCGTCTCAACGCATCAGGAAACCCTCTGAGTTTTTTCTCAAAGAGAAGTTTGCTTTCAGCTGCCAGGAGATGCAGTGGGACTAGGCCTCCCAGAAGAATGGCCGCATCTGTAGATATTGTACGGTACTCTGAGCACGTCCTGATACCCATTATTCGTTGGAGTTGGATTATTCTCCTTCGGAATTTTTTTATTTTCATGGCTTCGGCCCATACAGGCGGACCGTACATTACTATGGACTGCATTGCCATAGTCAGAACCCTTCTTTTAGATGCACTTGGTCCCCGCAAGTTGGGTAACAGGATGCTAAGTGCTTTTATAACTAATTGGCCTTTTAGGCAAACAGAGGTAATGTGATCTCCCATTTTTAATCCTCTGTCGAGGGTGATACATATTTGACATTTTTCTTTGGAACTATCTGGTAATTTCCTATTTTAAAACGTATATGTTCCACCTTTTGTTTATAATTAAGAAATATTACTTCCGTTTTCGTAGGAGCGACTTTTAGGCAGTTGTTATCCATCCATTTCAAAACTTCTGCAAGGGTCCTGTTTGTATTTTGCACCATAAGAGCCTCACTCTTCTCTGAAACCAGTCAGAAACTCTCGCCAAATCATCCGCATAACATATTAGCCGTACATTTTTCGGTACTTTCAAAGTCAGGAGATTGTCGTATAACACGTTCCATAATGTGGGACCCAAAACCGATCCCTGGGGCACTCCTCCATATACAGATTTTTCTATTTCTTTTGCCACGATTATAGTTCTGTTATTTAGGTACGACTTAATGATGTTTAATATATACTTCGCTATCTTCATATTTTCCAGCTTCTTGTGTGTTAAAAAATTGGATTGAAGCTGAGAAACAACGGCGAATGCAGATTCTGTGGGGAAAATGGGGAAACAGCAGAATACCTCATCACTGAGTGTGCCGAGACGACAACCGCTCGTACCATAAACTTTGGTACGGCCGATGTCGAAGATGGAGAGCTGGTCTCCGTGGAGCCGTCAATTGCTGCCCTGGGACTGTAATTAAACCCCCTCCTAAACATTCAACATTCTACATAACCAAAAACTCATAATAAATAAACACTACGTGATTGTATTCTAAAAATATTGTTATTTTATTGGTTGTTTTGTGCCTTTTTAATATATTCTGTCTAAATTTATCAAGCTAAGAACCAGATGAGTTAACTCATATAAGCTAACAGAAACACTGAGATATTCTTTGACAAATTGTATTTCATTCGTTATGGGAAATTTATGAGAGTCTATGAAGTGTTCCATTTTAAAGTAGTTATCTCCCGATGACAAAAAAATTCCTAAAGAGATATCTGGCAAATGTCCGCAACTTTGGCCATATCCATATAGGCACCAGTAATATCGCGACTCAAAATACAATGTAACAGAAATAGATCAAAGGATTCGACTACATAATTCGACGAGTGAAGCTACTAGTTTTTTTATACCGTGTATAAAAAATGTACCTTTACTGCAACGTAACAGAAAACAGTAAATGTCGAGTAATTTAAAACCAAGGACCTTTGAATGATTTATAGCCACTTGATCTTTCAGAATTTTGACACGCCATTACCCGTCGCATTGTCCTTTCATTCTACATTCGAGAGACGCACTTAGATAACGACACTCTGGTCAAACGATTCTTCTGTATTTTTTTAATTATATGTCAAAGCTAACAGTTCAAACGAGCCACAAGCATACAAAGTATGGTAAAGATTTAGATTGGTACCTGCTTTGTGTATGTATTTAATTTAAATTTCTGAAATAGATAAATTAGAGAATAACTTCTTGCGAAGTTGTGCTTTCAATGTTCATTCAACGCATTTTTTTTGCTATTTAAATTCATGAGATGATATTGTTTACATTTGTTTTACAAACGCTTTACAATACCGTCTTTACACAACCAAACCAAACCGTCAAACTTAATTATTATTTAACACTTTGGGAAATACTCATTCTTCGTAAAAAATGTGCTGGTTCTAAAATGGTAATCCCACTATGTTTCCAAACTTCTATACGGTTTTAGAGAAAATAAAACATGAAAATATGGTCGAGTGTTTTCAAAGTCCTAAACCACCAAATGCGTTTCTGTGATAATATAATTTCGATTTCCTTCTTTGATAGATGATTATTATTAATTTTGAATAACGTAAAATTTTTGTTGTGGTTAAAGTATCACATTTTCCGATAACTATAACTACGCTTTCCGGAACATTGAACAAAGTAAATTTTGTATTTCTTTAATATTTTAAAATAACAAAAACTATGACTTTAATTAAAATTCTATCAATAAAAATCATAGACTAATGTCATACGTCATATACTCGAGATATATGGGACACTGAAAAAAACGAATATAAAACCGTCATTTAGAGCCACCGGTGCGCGGTGGTCCGGAAGAAACTAATAGAGAATTTTGGCGAAACATAATTTTAGTGTTCTGTTACTTATTAACGCTTACCAAATGCGGTAACTTTATTCAAGCGCATAATTATTTCTTGTAAAATATAAAATAATAAATCTAGACTTTTGTTTTATTAGATCATTAGGAGTGTAACATAGTCGAAACATAAATAAAATTATGAATACATACAATTTAAATACAACAATAGAGCACATAGCGCATATTTTTTTAATTTAACAATCCTCCTCTTCCTAGGTGCCTTCTCTGTTGCGGTTGGCGATCATTATGGCATATGACTCTCTGCCCAGAGCTTGATGGATAAGGATGTTTTCGTCGGTGTGGGTCCAACCTCTTAAGTTGCCATGCCTTCTTTTTCCCCCTGTGCTGCGTTTTCCATCGATTTTTCCTCCTATCATCAGCTGTATTTCTTCATATTCTGAGTGCCGCATTATGTGTCCAAGGTAGGAAGTCTTTTTGATTTTAATTGTGCCTGTTAGGTGTGCTCGAGTTTTCATTTTGTTTAAAACTTCACGGTTTATTATTCTGGAGGTCCAAATTTTCCTCAGCATCCGACGGTACATCCCTCGGTACATCCACATTTCAAAAGCATTAAGTCGTTTGATGTCTTCTTGTTTTAGCGTCCATGTTTCGCATCTATATTAAAGCGGGGGCCATGTATAACATTTTAATATTCTTAACCTCGTTGGTATAGCTATTTTCGGGTGGCATATGAACTTTCGCATGTTAAGGAAACCATCCCTTGCTATTTCAGTCCTTCTTATGATTTCTTTAGAGTGGTCTAGCTAGGCTGTTTAATTCAATTTAACAATAAATCTATTATAAAATAGTAAAAATATTATAAACTACTAATTAAATGTTATTAAAAATACTGTTATAAATCTTATTTATAATTAAGATATTTATTTTATTCATAAATTTATTATTATTTCTAAAATGTTTTTAATAAAAAAGTTTAGTATCTAACACGAAAATAATCATGGTAAATATGAAAATGAAAAAACTAAAAAAACACCAAACTATATTATTATTAAATATACAAAAAAACAAAACACCAAACATACAAACAAAACACCAAACAAAAACAAAACACCAAATTTTCCGACAAACCAGGTAAATATTGATTAATAATATAATTATTTAAATAATGATTTAAAATTATTACTTGACGGATAACCAACATTTTAAAAACTATACAGGTGTCAACATATTTTATAGAGGCTGTCATGTCATTTTCATATAAAAATTAGAAACTTATACTTTAATATGATTTGCGCCGTCTGACGATACGGAAGAAACTACATTTGTATGTTTATAAATTTACTACTATTACATTTGAGCATCTAGTGCATAATAAAAATCTATCAAAACTTTTGTAAAAATTGGTCATATCCTACAGATGCCTACGCTCCAGTAATCGCACTACACCAAATTAAGATCATATAATCTGACAAAAATGTATCAAGAGATTTGACGAGAAGTGAAGCTGCTAATTTGTTATGCTTAATAGTAATTACTTAATAATAATTTATTTACTGCTGCATAATAGTTATTATTAGTAAATGTCGAATAATTTAAGATCGTATACGTCCAAGGACCTTTGCGTGATTTAGGGCCACAACTTGATCTTTCAGCATTTTACCGCCCCATTACCTCTCACAACTGTCCTTTCATCCTGCATTTGAGAGACGCGCATAGCTCATAAAACTCTACTCGAAAGATGCTTCTATCCCTTTTTTTAGAATTATATGGCAGCGCTTAGCATTTGAAACGGGCCGCAAGCAGACAAGCTGAGGTCGTGCATTCCGGGTCGGTCCGTGTGTAATGCGCCACTTCATTATCATTTCAGCATAGTTCAAGTTCCTGCCGCAGTCTAAAATTGGAGCCGGCACGCGAACGTTTTGAAGATCTGCCAAATCGGCGAGTTTCTAGAGGTCGTTGGGTTGCTAAGCTGCGAAATTTAATGCTCGAAATACAGCTAAAAATTACACTTCGTTTTATTTATTTTTCTAATATTCAACTATTTATTGCAATTAAATAAAAAAAAACAGGTGGAAATACAATTTCTTTCAAATCAAATACAAACCTGTAACTTAACTAAAAGTAGTTTATTTTATTTTACAAAGAAATAAGTTGGTACAACTGGAACGCATAGCAGGAAATTAATATATTTAAAATTGGACTGACAAGTGATTACTTCAAAATATTGTGAAAAAAAACTGTATAAAACTGAAAAAATGTAATCGAGTAATTTTATTTAATAAAAAACGGTATGTTTTAATACAAAACAAACAAGAACAAGACACCACATACCAAAAAAATATAAAAAAGAACTATTTCTTACTTTCAAGCTTTAAGAAACTTCCCGCATTTATGATTATATTTATCAATATAACTTATATACAAATACAAATTTGTAATATTCCACAGGAATAAATGAAACAACATAAATAAAACAATCTATTTTATTAATAATAATACTTGCCAAATTTTGTACCTTAAAGGTTGATAATTAACTTTAATCTTAATTTTTTTAAGCCAGTACCTTTTGACATTATTTTTCTCTGCAGTACTAAAATCCATTATTTACCTATCGTGTGATGTCGATATTTTACAGCTACTCCAGATTTTAGTATGTGTTTATGGTCCTTCTAGCATATTCGAGATGCACTTTATCTACGACGAGATGGTATACGAACTTTATTGATGGTAACTTTATTGGTGTATAAGACTTTCTGCCTGGGCAGCGAGTATTAACCATAAACTGTGCTCTGGGTCTACAGTTAATTTTCACTCGACTTTTCCTACACTTGACTTCAAAAGACACAAAACACACGTAATAACACGAATCAAAATGCATCATCTTTCAAAACGCAGGGTATTTGACAAAAGTTGACACAAAATTATAACCTATAATTTGCCAAGACTTTGACAAGCGTCAAAAATCTAAAGGCGAGTTTATACGCATCTGCGCGGCGTCCGTTTGTCTTTCATCGTTCCGCCAAACCAATAAAACTGAAATACGATCTGTCATTTTGGAAATAAACCAATAAAACTAGTTAAAAACAACAAGACGTATGACGGATTTATATTTAAACCCATCTATAGTTAACTTAAAAATTATTAGAAACTTTTTTTAGTAAAATAAATAGATTGGTATGGGACGTCATTTACTTTTCTTCTGTCATCGTTTGTCGAAATCTTACCTGAGGAAAAAAACGAGTATATATATAATAAAAAAAAGAGTATATATATAATATAATGTTGGTTAATAGTTACCCACTGTCACTAGAAACTTGCCATTGCCACGACACTAGCCCTCTTGGTTGCAATTTTATTGAAAAATTGCTCTTTATTTAAAATCTGAACTAGATAGGTATAGGAAACCCTAATATAGTTTGAAAGAGCATTTGAATCTGCTTCGATTTAGTTAGAAAAATATAGGGTGTTGTATTTGAAATAACAACGTTTTTATGTAAAATAAATTCTTAAAATAGATCAGCAATTTTTGATACCCCTGTATAAATTTAAGAAAGCAATAACATTTTTCTGTAAAGTTTATTTCTCTACCTTTAAACTCAGCATAAGAATTAATTCTGAAAAGTAATCTTCTTCTTCTTATACTACCATCTTCTAATGAAGGTTGGCAACAATCGCGGCGAAACACTGACTGTCTGTCCTGCGCAGTTCGAAACAGTTCGTGTGAGTTCAGGCCACTCCAGTCTCGTAAGTTTTTCAACTAAGAGTGCTTGCGTCTCCCAAGTCCTCTTCTGCCTTCTACCTTTCCTTCTATATAATCAACTTCAGAAACTTTGCTCTGCTACTGCGCATGACATGACCCAGGTATGCTGTCTTTCGTTTTTTTATATTTGCAATTAATTCCCTTTCCCTGTTAAGCCTCCCAAGAACCTCTTCATTGCGTACATGATCTGTCCAGGGTATTTTTAAGAGTCTTCTCTAGATCCACATACACATAAAAGTAATCTACAGGGTATTAATAACCTATTCTATTGTAGCATGCAAATTTAAATATCTTTAAATATCTCAAAAACCAAAGATTTTGAATATATTTAACCTTTATAATAAATGCCTTTTTTGGGCCCAACAATCCAAAAATGAAATAAAATACCGGGTGTTCCATAAAAGAAATTAACTTTGGTATGGATCCCCTAGTTCTGAAACACCCTGTATATTTCCAAATAATTTTAAATTGTGCACATTGCCTTGCCACATATACCCATAAAACATTTTGTTTCTACATATTTTCGTTTTCGTATAATCAACCGAGGCGAATGAGGTGCGCCACCCTGTATATTTGAGCGGACCGAAAATCTCTCTTTACCATCTTTTGACGGGAGATGCGCTAATATCTCACCGACACTTTACGACATCGTCGATTGATATTGAAAAGGTTTTATATACCGTTTCGGTGAGAACCAGCCCCTGGACAGCCCACCTGATGAAGGGTAGGCCCAGAAACCGGTTGTGGGAGTGGAGTTTCGTTCCTCCCTTTACGAAAAACAAAACAATTTTCTTTTTATTTTTTATTTTTTTCTACTTTCGATTTTTCAAAATTAGAAAAAAATATACAGCTAAAGGCGAGAAAATATTACCTATTTTAATATACACTAAAGCTGTAAGAATTTTGTTCATTTCATATACCGGGTGCGTCTCAAAAGTGGCTCACCCCTATAACTTCCTATAACTTTTTTATTTATTCAGATAAAAAAACGACATTTGGTATGTTAGTATATGACATAAATTAGGATTGATTGACGTATTCAATTGTTTTTGGTCACTTCCTGTTTCACCGGAAATGACTACAACTTTTGATTTTTAAATAGCGCCATCGGTATTTTTTTACTTTATTCGATATAATATGAAATTCTGAATAGAATGACTTATCATATGTCAATTTTTGACATTCTCGCTTAATAAAAATCTTATTTAAAAGTTCAATCTAGAGTGCCATGGCTATGTCAAAAACACTAATTCTTAATCAAGGAGCCTTGAAAAAATATAGTTGATTGTCTAATATTTTAGTGCCTTATCCTGCCCAGTTAAAAGATTCCCAAATTGTATTTTTAATTATATCTCATTTTTTTCAAATGGAACGAGGGTGGCTCATTAGCATATTCGGAAAAAGCATTTTTTTATGAATAATTTGATACCACACATTTAGTATTTCGAGTCAAATTTTTGTTATGAACCGCATGTTATAATTTCAAATAAACCAAATGCGAAAATTGACATATGATATGTCATTCTAGTTAGAGTGTTATTTTCTATCAAAAATAGTAAAAAAATACCAAGGGTGCCGTTTAAAAATAGAAAGTTGTTGTCATTTCCGGTGAAACAGGAAGCGACCAAAAACAATAATTGAATATGTCAATCAATCCTATACTAATAATAATCATATACTAACATACCAAATCTCGTTTTTTTAACTGAAAAAATAAAAAAGTTATAGGGGTAAGCCATTTTTAGACGCACCCGGTATATATATATTTTTCTACTTAGGTATTATTTTAGGAGTTATTACGTATTTCTAGGATTACAACTTCTTTCCATATTGCTGTCAATATGGTTAGAAATAATACTGACACTTTCGTTTATTAATAATGCACTATTCAATTTTGCCATTTAATTTAAAGAAAAACTGCAGACGTTATACATTTGTAGGTTGAGTATTCTGCTTTTTGTAAGCAAAAGATTCCCAAGGTGCTGAAAGCAGGATATTGTTTTAAACTAAAAAGAGTATAACTTTTTTCAAGTAATTATAAACAAACTCTCCTTACCACCTTATTTTATACATCCTCAGTTAGCAATTTTTAAATGTATTTTCATAAAAAGCTACGGTCCGTATAAATAGTACAAAGGAAAGTACTAATGAAAAATTAAATATATTATTTAATACGTACCCTGTGTTTTCGTTTGTCGGTTGTTTGTTTATTTAATTGATTTGTTTTAATTATATAAATAGGTACATTTCTAAAATTTAAAATTATATTATAATTACCAATGATAATTAAAGTAGCGAAGTTTATTTAATAAAAATACGATTTATTTCTAAAATATTTGTTAGTACCTATTATGAGCCAGTTAAAGTAATATTGGATTGTTTCAAATCAATTTTTTTTCTTTTTTAGAAGTTTATATTTTTTTTTATTCGGATTTAATTTCAATATACTTTCATGTAGGTATTGAGGATTATTCATGTTCCAAGACGTTGTGCGGCCGTTTCACCCCAAGAAAACCGCAAATAAAACACGATATATCAATGCTTGGTATGATCTTGCTTGGTATGATCGAAAATTATTGTCAAGTTACAATCGTTTATACACACACCGGCACGAAAAACAGGCACAAATATTGATGTATTTTAAAGTGTAATATATTTTGTTCTAGTGGGCCGATTTCGATGATTTTTTAAGAAATTTGTAGCTAAATTATTTTACTTTTTAGTACCTCCTTCTAGAGGGAAAACAAAATGTTGATATTTTGGTTAAAGTTTTAAACATCCTGTGGAATATGTTAACAATGCAGGGAATTTAAAAATCATTTATTAATCTAGATACGTCTCTTCCCGATAGTTTATTTGTTTATTCATCTCAATATCTTCATTTTTATTGGAGATATTCTCTTTTGAAAACTGTAACGATTTACAGCTATTATAGCATTGATTTTGGGTCCTCATCAACACACTTATAAAATAGTGTATATTGTTTTTGTAATGTTGAAAAGTCATATTACTATTGTTTATTGACGTTTATCTCTCTAGTAGAGATGGTTTTAAGTTCTGAAATATCGGCTATTGCTGCTTTAATTGATCATGGTAGAGATCAACTTTTAGACTTATACAGGGTCCGGCAATAGTGCGTCGGGCATCTGTAGCTCCTAGAATAAAAAAATTGGGATTTTTATTTAAGTGCAAACTTAAAGTATGTATGAGGATGTATTTCAGGAAAATATTTTAACTTCTATAGGGTGGCTCAAAAAAGTGTGAGTTGATTAGGATGATTTTTTTTAAACGGAACACCCTGTATATTATTGCATTTTTGGCTCTCTTTCAGATCATTTTACATAATTCTAACTTATGAGTAAACATATTTCAATAGTTTCAGAGATATCAATCAATAAATAAAAAATATATATTTTTCAAACTTCACTAAAAAAATTATTATAAATACAAGAACTGTCCTGAAATCAAAACTATATTAGGTATTTACTTTAGATGGTCTATACTTACTTTGCTATAAATATCTTAAATCATACAGGATGTTCAAAATTCTACGGCAAACTTTCTAAAATATGAAATAATTTTCCCCTGTTTTTTCAAATGGAACACCCTGTATATTATTTTTTATTAGATATAGAATTAAAAAATGAACATTTTTATAATTTAAAGTATATCGAAATTTTTAATGGTTTTGCAGATACACGCAATATTATTACATATAGCTCTCTCAACGGTAAAATACGAGAGAAAAATCATTGGGTGGCTTTGATCAAAATTTACTGTAGAAAATGCCATATGAGATAAACATACGATAAAACCGCGAATATCTGCTAAACTGTTAAAATTTTTGAAATACTCTAAATACAAAAAATGTTTATTTTTGAATTCTGCATCTATTGAAGAAATAATATACAGGGTGTTCCATTTGAAAAAAGGAAGAAAAAATATTTTATATTTTAGAAAGTTTGGCGTAGAATTTTGTGCATCCTGTATGATTTACGATTACCATATTTACAGCAAAGTTAAGTGCAGACCATCTAAAGTAAATACCTCATATAGTTTTGATTTCAGGACAGTTCTTGTATTTTTAATATTTTTTTTAATAAAGGCTGAAATATATAGGATTACCTTACATACCTTAGGATTATGTAAAGTGATCTGAAAGGAAGCCAAAAATGCAATAATATACAGGGTGTTCCATTTAAAAAAAATCATCCCGTTCCACTTACACTTTTTTGAGCCACCCTAGAGAAGTTAAAATATTTTTCTGAAATGCATCCTAGAACATACTTTAGTTCTGCACTTAAACGAAATTCCTAAGTAATTCCTACAGATGCCCGACGCACTATTGCCAGACCTTGTAGAGTAACTGTCCAACAGACAGTAACAATATGATTTTTCAAAGACAGCGGCATTAAATAAATCATAAACACTATTTTATAGATCTGTTGGCTCAGTCATGGCTTTAAAGTAAAAAATGTTAAAAGATGTTATTGCCTGCTTCAAAAGCGAATATCTCAAAAAAAAGCTATTGTGATGATTAAAAAGTATCGGCAAAAGATACACTTAGATGACAAAAGTGATTTTTAAATTGCTTTATTAACGTATTTCACAGGGTGTTTCAAACATTCACCAAAATATCAACATTTTGTTTTTCCTCGTATAATTGACAGATGGCAACTTTCATTTTCAAATTTAGAAAGAAATACTCGAAAGTCAAATAATTTAACTACAAGTTGCTTAAAAAATTATCAAAATCGGTTCAGTAGAACACAATTTATAAAACTTTAAAATACATGAAAATTTAAAGGTGCCCGTTTTACATACCGGTGTAGTTTGATTTTAGAATTTTTATTTTAATTTTTTATTTAAATAACCTGGAGAAATAATTTATTATTACATTTTTATTCAGGGTTTTTCTGCTTTTTCGTTTCTCTAAATATGATCTACTACTTATGTTGTCATAGTATCAAAATATTATGTTTTTAACGATATATATAGTAAATAAGTCCGGTTCTACAGCGTGATGCGCCTTCATGTTTCTTGCCGCCTCCTGTTTACATTCTGTTCGCCCATTCTGTTTACATGCTTTTTAACTGATAATTAAAAATTTTCTATTTTTTTAAATACAAAATTTTCAAAAATGTTTTTTTGCGAAAAGACCTTGCAGATTTGTAGATATATTTCAGAGATATTTCGATCTCTGAAATGTAAAAAAATATACGACCCCCAAAATATGTGCACTTGTGTACACTCAGCCTGTATTTTAAAACAAATTTTAAAATTTAATTTAATAAAATTAATGTAATGGCAATCTGTAAACGATTTGGTTTTTATCCTGTATATTGTGAGATTATACCGAGTGCGTCTCAAAAGTGGCTCACCTCTATAACTTTTTTATTTTTTCGAATGAAAAAACGAGATTTGGTATGTTAGTATATGACATAAATTAGGATTAATTGACATATTCAGTTGTTTTCGGTTACTTCCGGTTTCACCGGAAATGAATACAACTTTTGATTTTTAAATGACTCTCGCGGTATTTTTTTACTTTATTCGAATAGAATGACATATCACATGTCAACTTTTGACATTTTCGTATATGATTTATTTAAAATTATAACATGCGGATCATAACGACAATTTGACTCGAAATACCAAGTGTGTGGTATCAAATTATTCGTAAAAAAAAATATTTTTCCAATTATGCTAATGAGCAACCCTCGTTCCATTTGAAAAAATTGAGATATGATTAAAAATACGATTTCGACATCTTTTAACAGACCAGGACAAGACACTAAAACATTCCCAAGTAGCATAGGAAGGAGAAAAAACCATTGACCACGGAAAATTAACCACTATTTGGTTGAATTTTACTTATACTTAACTTAATAAATTTCTTGTAGGGAATAAAGTGCGAGAAATCTAAAGATGAGGTCGTAAACTAGTTAATAATAACCTAAAATTATGCCTTCGAAAAGTAGCAACGTTGGAGTTAGCTGGCATTGTTAAAATCTAGTTACTGATAACCTACTGAGGGCATTAAGACTACAGGGACTTAAAGTAGGTCCAATATTACTTTATTATAATCTCAAATTTGTCTCGGCGGTCGAAGGCATTGTTTGGTTTTCAAGTTAGGTTACAATTTAGTTGTTAATAACTTTAAATTAGACCTTATTTGGAGGAGTTCAAATAAGGTTAAAAATTTAATTTATTTCGACCTCATAAGTCGCTATTATGCTTCAACGGTAAAAGTAATTTAGATTTTTGACTTCGAAGAAAGTCAGAATTATGGCAGGTTAAAAATTACCTTTTTTAATTTCCTCGGGGTGATTTCCGTTTAAAAAAGTTTTTGAGGGATTATTACGTCATAGCACATTATCTTGTTCCCACTGGTTGGGAACGAAAGAATATTCAATGCGTGTCTTTTTTATTACCGCCACAATCTTAAACGTGTCCATTATGTACAATAAAAACAAAAAGTTCTCTGTAATAACACCTCACAATCCCAAAACACAAAACTTTTAAAAATATATATAAGCAAAGAAAACTAATTTAGTTTTCTAGTTTAGGCCGAAAGTTAGTTTAGGAAGAAAGAAAGGAAAGTCTCATACCTCGGCCATATCCTTAGAGGAGACAAATATTACATTCCTAAGCTGATTCTACAAGGAAAAATAGAGGGACGGCGAGGCCCAGGAAGAAAACAACATTCCTGGCTAAGAAACATACGGGATTGGTGTAACATCAGCGACGCAGCCACCATATTTCGAAGAGCCGAAAACGGCACTCTACACATTGTATGAAGAGTACAGACAATAGCCAACGTGCGGCTAAGCACAAGGCACAGGAAGAAGAATAAGTTTAGGCCAGTTCGGTAATTGCATCGGCCATCGGCCAGCAAAAGGATAAAAATTTGACATATCACGTGACTCTCAATAAAGATTCTCCATTTTAGGACACATGATTACATTGTTCTTCTCTGTGATTACTGTGAAAAGTTAATCGGATTGCTCGAAAATGTAATCACCGAACTTAGCATAAAATATTATTGTCAACTGTCACTGTCACTCAAAGAAAATAAAAGATTTCTGTTTTACCGGCGATACTCCAACAATGTAGTCAGGACTTCGAGAAATGAGCTTTGATCTAATATAGCCCATTTTTTAACTTGCACCTCGAAGGAAAAATACCTTAAGCAAGAAATTTTAACCTTTGAGGTTATTAATTTAAAGAAATATTAACCTCATACAAAGAAAGCGGTCTTTAAGGTTTTAAAATTATGGAAAACCTAACTTCATAGACGAATAGTTAAAAACACCATTAGAGGCCATTTTCTTATCCAATTTGATCAAAAAAATTTTTGTGATATTGTTCTAAACTATTGAGAAAAATAAACAGACGTTTATGAATAATACTAACCTACCACAAGTTAAATTAACTAATTAAGAACTTTAAAAGTGTACCAAGGAAGTTAGCTGAAAATAGGTTAGGTTAGAACCTTGAAAATAACGATTTATTCTAAATTTAATTTGTTGAAAATACATAACCGAAAACAATTGAATACGTCAATCAATCCTAATTTATGTCATATACTAACATACCAAATCTCGTTTTTTTATCTGAAAAAATAAAAGAGTTATAGGGGGTGAGCCACTTTTGAGACGCACCCGGTATAGGAAAGTAAATGACGAACAATACTATGAAATAAATACAAAATCCACAAAATCCGCAAAATCCCATAATTGCAAACTAAAGTTGTGAATCAAAAAACAGCGCAGTGGATTAAGAGGGATTCCAAAGGGATTATCTGTATACATACCAACTGCTCTAAATTAAGCCAGTGACAAAAAACATGTACGCCTCTCGGTTTAACCGAATTGAATTGGCAATATTGGCTTTTACGTTTCCAGCAGTGATTTATTCATAATGTACTTGGTTTTATTTCAGCATAATAAAAAAAGAAATAAACATTTATTGCAAATTTGACTTTAGGAACATACACTCACCGACACGAAAAACGGGCACGTTAAAATTTTGATGTATTTTAATGTTTAATATATTTTGTTTATTTTGATGATTTTTTAAACACTTTGTAGCTAAATTATTTGACTTTTTAGTATCTCTTTCTAAATTAAAAATGAAAGTTTCCATCTGTCAATTATACTAGGGTTGAAAAACAAAATGTTGATATTTTGGTGAAAGTTTGAAACACCCTGTAGAATATGCTAACAAAGCACCGACATTAAAAATTCCTATCATATAGGTACGTCTTTTCTGGATAGTTTGTTTTTTCATTCATCTCAATAGCTTTATTTTTGTTGGAGATATTGAAATTCACATTCAAATTTCTTTATTAGACCCCATTAAATTTTACAGAATATTATTATTAATAAATGTGTGTCTAAAGGCATCGCACCGCGATTAAAAAACCGATACAATGACACAAAGTACCAGAGTGGTGCGATCCCAAAAACAAAATAGAAATAAATTAAATTATAAAAATAAACAGAATTAAAAAAATTAAAATTGGATAAAAAAAAAGTGAAAATATAATTTTATCAGAGATGAGCGGAGAAAAGCAGAGAGACATAACGAAACAGTGTAAAAACCGGAACAGCAACCAATGACATGCATATCAGAAGAACAAGAACCTCACAAATCAGTCGACGAAATTATAATTTTTACGAATTTAGTAAATGATTTTTAATTTGTTTTTTATAATCTGTAAAGGATTGAAATTTAAAATTATTATTCCACAAATGTGGCGCTATGAAACTGAAAGATTTTTGGAAGTTAGCTGTTTGTTAGTTAGGTTTTGAGGAATTTTACAATAATGCACTTGCCTAGTCGAATGATCATGGTCAACGTAATGAAACAATGATAACAAATAGGGAAGCTGCTCTGTAGTTAAAATTCGATAAATGAATGTTATTAAATGAAATTGTCGTCTGTTCGTCACGGATAAAAAAGATAAATTTTTAAGATGTTGCGTTATATGATCTCTAAAAGGAATGTTAAAAGAAAACCGTAGACACGAGTTTTGAAGTATTTGGATTTTTCTTGAGAATCTAGCGTTTATGGATGTACCATAAACAACATCGCCGTAATCAAATAAAGATAAAATAAGTGTTTCACATAATTGATACTTAGTCTTTGATGGTATATATTTCTTAAGAGACGAAAAATTCTTCAAACGTATATAAGCACCCTCTAATTTAGTAGTTATATGTGCCTGAAGAGAAAGCTTCGCATCAAAATAGACTCCAAGATTTTTAGTCTCTGTAACAATGGGTATCGCAACATTATCTATATGGATATATATGTTACCAGCCGTATTTAAAATTTTGTTTATGTCACTACCAAATACTATAACAAAAAATTTACCGACATTTAATTTCAAATTATGATCCAGAGCATATTTATTAATTTTATTAAGATCGTCGTTAAAATTTAATTGTGCAAAATTATTAGTATCTATTTTGCAATAAATTTGAGAATCATCTGCATATTGCTGCAATTTAGAAAACTGTAATTCCTTATCCATGTCAGCTACATATAACGAAAATAAAAGTGGCCCCAGAATAGATCCCTAAGGAACCCCAGAAATCATAGGAATATAACTAGATTTTTGTTTTAAAGTTCCACGTTTCATGACAACACAATGTGATCTATCTTTTAAAAGGTTTTTTACAATTCTAAAGAGCCGTCTGAAAATCCAAAATACTGTAATTTTGCTAGGAGCAATGAATGGTCTAGAGTATCAAATGCTTTACTAAAGTCTAGTAAGCAAAGACAAGTCATATTTTTATTTTCTTGATTTGTTCTAATATCATTAACCAGCTTCAGTAAACAAGTGGTAGTGCTGTAGTTCTTACGAAAACCAGATTGGCATTCAGGTGTTAGTTTATTTGAATCTACAAATGAAACAATTTGATTGTGTAGATGTTTTTCTATAATTTTAGAAATTGCTGGCAAAATACTCACGGGTCTTAGATCGTTTTACAGAGAGGTGTTATAATAGGTTTTTTCCATATTTCGGGATAGACATTGTCTAAAATAGAAGTATTAATTATATTTATTACCGCTTTACCATAGTAAGGCATGCACAGCTTTAGTGCTTTAATTGATAAATCATCTTCACCGACAGCGTTAGACCGAATGGAATTTAATATTTGATGTAACGATACCTCATCTATTAGTTTGAAATTTAGAACATTATTCCCTATTTTTTCATGCTTATTTTGTCTATAAAAATCTATTATTTTATTTGATGTACTATTAATCCAATTATGACAGTTCGAAAAAAATATATTAAGCTTATCTACATCCGCTAAGTGTTCAAAAACTTCCGGACTTGATTTAAATGTTAACTTAAGTCGTTTAGCATCTTTCCAGAAGTCTTTACCAGTCTTTTCCGATAAACCCTTAAAATAACTAATTTTTTCTCTAACTATAGCATGTTTTGTAAAATTCCTGAGTTGACGATAATATTGTAATTAGGCTTCAGATCGTTGTTTTAAATATTTTTGATGTGCTTTGTCTCTAAGTTTGATTAATAATTTAATGTTATCCGTTATCCAGGGTAAATATGGTTTATCTGCGATTTTCTTGCAACGGTGCATGTTTATTGAGGAGATAAAAAATGTAATTATATAGAGTTTTTATTTTAATATTAATATCCGCTATATAAAAAATATTTTCCCAAGATAACATAATTGCATCTTTTTTAAAATATTCCTGGTTAACATGATTATAATCTCTATATTCAATATATTTCGTAGAGCTATGGGATATTTGTATTCGCTTTTGAATAAGACAGTAACGGTTTACAGCAATTTTGCCATTGATTTTGGGTCCTCATAAACACACATATAAAGTAGTCTTGATTGTTTTTGTAATGTTACTGTCATCATATTATTATTTTTTATTGATGTTTAGTCTAATAGAAATAGTTTTCATAGATAAAGGAAATAAATTTAGACTGGAATGCTCGGCGTCCCGCTAAAACGTATATTGTAATTGTTTTGGGTCGCATACGTTGTATGGAATCTGGCGCTGTTATAGCGGCTGCTAAGAACAGCCGCAAACAAGATCAGAAAATTTTTTCTTGTCAAAGTCATAATCTTCAAAAATTATAAAATCTTTCAAAATTTAAACCGCCCGCATTCAAAAAAGTTCCGAAAAGTGGTTAAAGCGCCCATTTTCAAAGTAATTGTTACTACCTTGTAAGTTTAATTTAAATTTTATTTACTCTAACCCCTGATAATTGTGAAAAAGCGCTATAAAAAAACTTATGCTGTGTGAACTGTGAACTGCAAAAACCATGGAAAATCGTGGAATAACGTCGGTTTCCAATGCTCCATAGGTATTTCATACATGTCCTTATATAAAATAAAGTTTCTTATATGCAACACATTGTGTTTTATTTTTAAAATTTAAAGAAAATAATACATTTGAATAAATAATATACAGGGTGGTCCGAATTGTATTCCGGAAACTTCGACAGCATATTCTGCAGATAAAAATAAGTAAAAAAGTTCGTATAAATGTAGGTCCTAAAATACTTAGTTTCGGAGATACAGGGTGTAGAAATTTCATTTTTATTTCAATTTTTTCCAAATAATTTCTGAAGTAACGTCAATATTTGGATGAAAATTGGTGGATGGGTGTTTTTTGATTTTGGATGGGTTAATTTGATCTTGATGTCAATATGACTCCCATTTGTAGGTGGCGCCACCTACATGTATTTTAACTGTTTTGAAGAGTAATAACTTTTCGTCGGTACCTGTATAAAACTACTGAGTAAAAAAAATTTACATTTACGACTTTTTCTACATAAAAAAGGTCTCTTGGTAAAAATCGCGACGAGTAATGGTTCTCGAGATATTTGGAATCAAAATTGTCAATACCTGTCATCATTGACATCAATTAAACATGTTGACTAAATAGTAATTAGACTGAAATCATAAATTTGAAATCTTTTTGTGTCAAAAGTTCAAAAGAAACTGTTTAATCATCATTTTTTGCAGAAAAATTTATGATTAATTTAAAAAAAAATATTATTTCAGTCAAATAACTATACTCAACGTGTGCTTATTTTTTGTAAATAATGACATGTACTGACTATTTCCATTCTAAATATCTTGAGAACGGTTGCTCGTAGCGATTTTTACCAAGACACATTTTTTACATAAAAAGTCATGGAAATGTATATTTTTTTAGTCAGTAGTTTTATACAGATACGGTCGAAAAGTTATTACTCTTCAAAACAGTTAAAACACATGTAGGTGGCGCCCCCTAAAAATAGGAGTAATTTTGACATCAAAATCAAATTTCTCGTGTCACAAAACTCCCAGATATCAATTTTGATCCAAATATTGACGTTACTTCAGAAATTGTTTGGAAAAAGTCGAAATAAAAATCAAACTTCTACACCCTGTATCTCCGAAATTAAGCATTTTAGGACATACATTTATACGAACTTTTTACTTATTTTGATCTGTAGAATATGCTGCCGGAGTTTCCGGAATACAGTTCGGACTACCCTGTATTTGGCGACATAATTCCGGAAAAAGCCGAACCGTTTCGACAATATCAAAAGCTTTGTGTCGCGACCATTTCAAGAATAGCGCCAAATAGTATTTACATTATCCTTATGGGCACTTTCCTATCTAAACTTGTTTCGTTTATCTATGATGGTTTTACGTTCTGCAGTATCCGCTATTGCTTCTTTAATTGATCATGTTGGAGATCAACTTCTGAACTTACATACTTACCATATCTGCTAGAGTAACTGCCCAACAGACAATAGTAATATGATTTTTCAAAGTCAGTTTATAAATGATAAACACTATTTTATATGTCTGTTGACTAGGACCAAAAGCAAAGGCATGGTTTTAATGTAAAAATAGGAAAAAAATTGTAAGTAATTTGTGGATATGTAATATTTTCATTTGTATTATATTTATTATATAGAACTGACTTTCATATTCAGATAAATTATGAATAATATTCGGAATTTCATATATATTTTAAGATAAACCTGCTTAAAAATTTTAAATGTTTAAAAACCTAGCCTGAATTTAGTATATAAATTTTATAAATAATTCTGAAAACTATATTAGGCATACAAAATACATATAAATAATATCAACCTACTTTCTGGTTATTTATTTTCCTAAAGTAAACCATTAAATCTATCCTGGACAAATTACTAAATATACACATATCATATTACTGAATGTATGTACCTTTTTATAGTTAAGCGTCTAATAGACCACCAATAAATAAAACATAGAAAGGTGTGGGTAGAGCAACAATAATCCGGATAAGCGTAGCAGTGAATCACGCTAGGGCTATTTGTTTTTTAAAGTGCATGTATCAAAGCTTTTTATTTTAATGCAAAACCAGTTAATGGAATGGATATGTCAAGCTATATAACTGTAGAATTAATATTAATATCATATTATATCAGAGCTAATTCTACCTCACTTGTAGTGTTTTTTTTACTTTTATTCGAACTGCAGTAAATATTATACGTTAAACTGCTCTGGGAGGATACTTTATAACAAACTCAAAACAAATTATATTTTTATCACTTTTAAAATTAGTTTGAAACTGACGACACAATTGATTAGGATGGAATTCAATGTTAATTTGATTTATTAAAATAATAATAATTAAAGTGGGTCTCAAAATCAATTTAGCAAAAACTAGTAATATACAACGAAATAGTGGAAATAAATACTTTCTAGTAAATAACACAACACTGGAAAAAGTTACACAGCTCGGGATCTTTACTACCAGAAATTAATATATTATCTTAAAAAAATTAATTATTTATTTTTATTATTAATTAATATATTATCTTAATTATTTATTTTATTTATTATTTTTATGATTAGTTTATATGATAGGGTAAAAATAATATGTACAGACGACATTCCACTAAATAGAGATACCGTATGATCGAATAAAAACGGCGTCAGCGATGGCTATGAAATGAAGATCGCTGTCATTTTATATGTAAAATTATATGGGAAATGTCAGCGATTTGTCATTTCCCAGCCAACTGGACGCTATTTTTTTTCGATCATACGGTATAAACCACATAAAAAATACATTATTAAAAAACGACTATCCACCATATTTTATGGACAAAACATTAAACGAAATACAAACCCCAAATCATAGACACAATGATCACAATACACAATATATACAACTTACAATTCCATACATACGAGGCGTTTCGGAAAAAATAAGAAGGATAGGAAAACAATATAACATACGAACATCTTTCAAAACACAAAATACACTTAGATCCATTTTATCACATACTGTATGTCTGTCCGTTCTGTAGCTACGGGGTATCCGTGAGAGGGGAAACGATATTCTCTCGATGTTTTCGTAAAAAATTAGACGACTCGTCCCATCAATAAAAATTCGACAAATTTGCAAGTAGCCAATAAAATAAGTGGGCGGAGCGATTTGCGGTGACGTACTCGTCAAGTCGACGTATAAAATATATTGTTGTTTATTTAAATGTTTTTTGTCCGCATTCCTTTCATAGACACAGATCCAGCAGACGTACTGTACAAAACCAATGAATACAGAACAACAAACAAAAAATGTAATATACCAAATACCCTGTGAATGCGATAAATTTTACATTGGTGAAACATCTAGACCCTTAAATGTTAGAATTTAAGAACATAAAGATTATTTAAGAAAGGGAGATTTTCACAAATCTAAGATTTGTCAGCATTCTTGGGACACAGGGCACAGAATAAATTTTAATAACGCCAAAATTATAATGAAAGAAGCGATAGCCTCTAAAAGAAAAATAAAAGAGGCTTTTTTAATTCAATCTAATAAAAATAAATGTATTGCTCATGCATTTGTAGATGTTAGTAATGTATGGCAATCGCTTCTTTGATTTTAAAGAACAATAGATATAACAATATAAATAAACATAACATACGTAAAATTTAAAAATAATCATACAGAAAGTTTGGGGCTTTTTGATTTTACCTTATCAAGTAATTGTTATCAGGTAGTAATTGTTAATTATGAAGTTTAAATATCAAGTTAAAAATGTCATTTTAACAGAACGTCAACGGTTTCTTGTAGACGTATCTGTTTTAAAAAAGTAAAGTGTCCTCGAATAGTTGTATTTAAATATTTTAAATAGTTTTTTTCTTTATTCTTTGTGTTGGGTCCGGTGAACTATCCTGACATACGATTTTTGCATTTTTCTTTTTTTTATCAAAAAGTAACGATTTTTAGTAGTAGTTTTAAATAAAAATAAATGGAAATTATGCACAGAATTTTAAAATATTTTAATTTAATTTTAGTAGTTTTTGACTCATATTTGACGTTATGGAGAATTTTAACTCTTGATTTAACATGGCAGCGACAAAAGGAAAAGCAATGTTGCCAGTTCCACTGAATTTTCTTTTTCTGTTTTTTATTTTTATTTTGAACAAATAGCGATTGTCAATTATAAAAACGCGTAGGTAATGTGTGAATGAGAAAACTAAAAAAAACAACAGAACAGTGAAACAAAAGCAACCAAAACACGGTTACGCGTGTTTTGGTTGCTTTTGTTTCGCTCTTGCATAAACCAAAATATCAATAAAACAGATAAAAAGAAAAAAAAACAGCCAAACCAACCCGGCCAAACCCTAACCAACACATACAAAACCAACCAATACAAAACCAACCAATGCAGAACCAACCAATACAAAACCAATACCAAACCAACTCAACCCGAGCCAAACACAAACCAAAGAAATGAAGACACGCTTACAGCGTATTTTCTTTGCTTTGTTGTCTTCCAGCTTACAGCGTGTTTTCATTGCTAGAGCTATAACTATAGCAATTGTTTCGCCGGCGCAGTAATTTAGCAAATTTGATAAACTAAAGTAATCTAATTCGTATTTAAAAAAAAACATTCATTTTAAAACCTACGACGTCATTTTTTTCCCTAAACAAAAAAGATGCATGCAATTCCGGATAATTTACTAGCTGATCTGACAACCATGTATCAATTCGCAGTATTTGTCAAAATTCGACCTTCACTACTGTCAGCGTAAACATAGAAACGGATATAAACAAGTCCGCGACTCTTTCATTATCGGTTATGGAATTTGCTATAAAAATCAAATAACAACATTTTTAAGAATATTTCTTATGTGAAACGTGTTTTCCCCATCAGATTTTAATCTAAGAATCCAAGAAGTTCATTTTTAGGTAACATACACTTCATTTTCTAAGAAAAATCGTGTGTCAGGATAGTTCACCGAAGCCCTTTGTGTTTTTTTTTGGCTTCCGACGACGGAAAGAGATAACTTTCCGAAACGTTAAGCATTTTTTTTTCTTTGTTAGGCAAATTTGTATTACTAACATAACTTTTGACAAGCAGCGTCCATTTCGGTTTAACGTAGAAGTGTTGACAAAAATAATTATTTTATTTTGTAGATTTTCTTGCAGTGCAGTGTCAAAATACCCATAAAGAATTTTTTTTGGAAAGATGAATCCGCCACATAGGTATAGACATTTTTTAGATGAATTAAGTTAGCATGAAATACTTATGGAAGAAACTCAATTATACAATTATAATCAAATCTAGAATTCCACATTATCTAAAGAAGAAAACATTCGATCAATGTGGCCTACGAGTTATGACCTATAAGTATGAAACCTGGACACTTAAAACGGACCTCATAAGGAAACTGCAGGTTGCACAACGCTTAATGGAACGAAATATGCTGGGAATAATCAAGAGAGACCGTAAAAGAATAGAGTGGATACGACAAAAGACCCAGGTAAAAGATGTCATCCACAGAATCAAATCCCTCAAGTGGCAATGGGCAAAATACCGGGCAAGAAGGACAGACAACAGATAGACCACAAAAATTACAGCATTACCAAACCAAACCTAACCCACGAGGAATCAAGAGACCTAGAGGAACACCAAACTTGAGTTATGGGACTATGACATAAGAAAATTAGCAGGGATAACTTGGGCCCACGTTGCCAACAATAGACAACAATGGGCCCAACTACAAAGACAGTATCTAAATATGTGAGGGAGGCTATACCATAATTGGAAATGGTTGAATAAGCTAAGAACGATGATGATGAATTATTATAAATATAATAATATACCTAATCGCTTCGAATTGTTTGAAACATAGATATATCGAAGTATACTTAAGATCCCGTGAACAGTCCATATCACAAATCTCGAACTTTACAACAGAATAGGTAGAGAAAGAGAACTGCTCAATATAATAAAAATATCTTATTAAGGGCATATATTGATAAACGAAAAATAGCACGTCCTACAATTAATAGTGAAAAATCGAAGAAAAAGTGGTCTCGGAAAAAAAAAACTATTTTGGTTGACAGACATCAGTAATTGCTACACCTTACATTTGAAGAACTCATCAGAAAAGTCGAGAATCGTGAAAATTTGACAATGTGATCGCCCACCTTCACGAAAGAGACGGAATCCACGAACCTCCACGTAAAGAAGAAGAGTAAATAATATTGTAAATCGTATTATTTATCATTATTGTTTTATTGTAAATTTTGATTCAGTTGGTGTATATTTTTTAATGAAATTATTTTATTATTAAATATTATAAATATGTTTGCTTGTATTTTATTGATTCTATTAGAAATATGTCTAATGTGCAAATCATCTACGTATATGGCAAAAAAAACTACTGGTGATAAATCTCTTTACATTTATTTTTTCTCTATCTTTCTGCTACGTAAATTTAAGGCGCTCACTATTCAAAGCACGTGGGTCATTTTGAGAAGAGCTTATAAAACAGCAAAATAAAACACTAAATCACCACAATACAACAAAACACTTTTACTTTTACACTGGACGCGCGTTTCGGTAAGCAAATTGAGAACCACAGATTACCATTTCTAGATGTATTAGTTATTTGAAATACTAATAATTGTCTGGAATTTGATATCTATAGGAAAAATACCACTACACGCAGATATATTCGTAATGAATCATATCATAGTGTTGAACATAAAATGGCTAGTTTAAATTTGTTAGTTCATAGATTACTTAGTTTTCCACTTTCCAACGTAAGATATGAAATAGAAAGAGATTACATTAGGAATGTAGCTGAGTGTAATGGATATTCTCCTTCACTAGTTGATAAAATAATTAGAAAACGTAGGTATAGGTTAATGATTTCTGAAAATTCGACTTTTCAAGTGGAGAAAGATACGTCAAAATATTTTTCAATACCGTTTGATAGAGAGTTATCCCGTGGTCTAAAACGAATTTTAAAGAATGTCAATTATAAACTTGTGTATAGTGCTAATAAAAAATTACAACAATTATTAGGTAATCCAAAGGACAAAACACCTCCACTGGAAAGGTCGGTTATTTATGAAATTTCTTGTAAAGATTGTAATCAGAAATATGTTGGGCAAACTAGAAGATCAATATTAACTAGATTTAAAGAACATTTAGCTCAAATAAGATATGGTAGACCGGATAAATGTTGCGTTGCCGAACATATTGTTGATAAAGAACATTGTATAGATCTTAATAATTTAAAATTAATTAAACAAGTCTCAAATTACAGGCAAGTAGATGCATATGAAAGCATCAGAATTAAAAAATGTAAAGATAGTATGAACAGAGACAACGGTCCAATTTCTTCAAGTTCTTTGTTCCTACTACTCTAGTGGCGGAAATCTAACTGTTACGGTCAGTGGGCTCTGACTCGGTTGGCTAGATCTTGCCACGCCCACTCTGTGCCCACTGAGCGAGTATATAAACGCTCAACTTGTAGATTGTACTTGAGTTTATAATCATCTGCTGATGATGCTAACATGGTTAGCGAAACGCGCGTCCAGTGTAAAAGTAAAAGTGTTTTGATGTATTGTGGTGATTTAGTGTTTTATTTTGCTGTGTAACACCAAAGGTTCCAACCCTCAACTGTAACTTATAAAAGATGTATAAATTAATTTAGGATTTTTTAGTTATAGTCTTGTAAACGGTCTAAGCGAAAAACATGCTGAAAGTTTTATTTAACGTTCACAATCTAACAAGATCTAAGATCTAGATATTTTTTAAATAATATATATTCAAACCCCCATAGATAAGCTACATTTTAAACATAAAAATTCTAATGTATATGTTTGAAAATGAGCACACAATACTGAGCACATTCTACAAACTATAGACGATGACAATATGAAGATGAAAGTATGAATGTTAGTTTAGTGGAATAGGCAATGTTTTTGTTTATATTATACAGTATTATATCTGTTGCGTGTATATTTACCTACCTTTTTTTACCTACCTTGGGAGACTATAATTTGAAAGGCGACCTGTATTTTTTTGTACTCCATTTTTCAAACGGTTATTGTTCGAAATGCATTGGATAAATATAAATTATGAATAGAACCTTTTTTTGTAGCAAATTTTATAAGGAATATTTTTGACAAGAATAAAATTCTGTGCGACTAATGGTTTTCGAGAAAAACGAGAAAAACCACCGCAGTGCGTATTGGGGGTGGTTTTTGGGGGTGAAGCTCACACTTTACAGTTAGGAACTCTTTTGATTTTAAAAAGTCTCCTTTTAGTATGTATAACCTCAACATATCAAAACTTTATATTTTTTTCTGAATATGCTAATATCAACGTACTAATAGATGTATACGCCAAATAGAAGGAATTTTGTTCCTTATGTAGCTTAGCGATAGTATGTTTATCGTGTATAAGCCTATGAAAAATTAACATAGATTTTATCGATTCCTAAAATTCTGCAACAACAAAGTGAGACACGCTTCCTTTTGGGACATTTAATTTACATAATCGAATGATTTATTTCTGTTGCTTTACTAAATTATTATGCGTGAAATTGCATGTCGGAAATACCTGTCAGCGTAACATAAAAGTGTGGCTTTCTTTAACCAAGGCTAAGGTTCGATATAAAATAAAATATTTTTTGTACTTCCATTAGGGCTAATACATCAGATGGTGTCATTACATTAAAAATTCGTATTTTCATTCATTATTCAGCAAAGTAAATTAAAATTTATATTACCGTTTTTACCCTGGACCTCTCAGGGTAAAGGGGTACATTTTAAATTAAATTAGGAGAGCTCTGTTGTATATTTCAAACGTAGCTTTATAAACTTATGAAAGTAACTTATGAAAGTTAAATACAGAATAATATTTAACGCTAAATACATGCTTGTTATGTTGTTTAAAATGTATATTAGGTTTCTTGAAACAAGTCGGCAATTTTCGCCACTGAAAGGAAAATCTACAAAATAAAAAAATATATATTTTTGTCACACCGCTGCGCTGCGTTGACTAGTTTTGGCTTTTTACTAGTAATATATTTTTTTTTTCAAAAAAGCGTTATGTTTCAGAAGGTATGTCCCATCCAGTTGCCAATAGCAAAAGAATCAAAAAGGAAACACTATTTTAAATCCCTAATACTTTAGTTTTCAGCAAATACGTCTATTATGAACAGTTGTTCTCTTAATATATCACAAATTTTCAATGCTGACAAATCTGAGATTTTCCAAAATCGCCTGGTTTTACATAATTTTTGAGATCTTGGATTCGAACATTTAAAGAATTAGATGTTTCACCAATATAAAATTTTCGTGAAATTTCGCATGATATTATCTATATCACATTTTTTGTTTGTTTCTTAGTGTTTATTAACTTAGTGTGGGTCAAAATAGATCTAACTGTATTTTGTGTTTTGAAGGATATTCATATGTTATATTGTTTACCAATCCTTATATTTCAATCCTCTGTTTTAATTGGAGTTATTATAAATAAATTAAAACTTCTACAAACTAGTTTCTAATGCTCTACATGTTCGAAAAGATGTACCGCTCTTCCTATTGCACAAATTTATTTTTAACTCAATTGTATTTGACGCCAAGTAATGTATATAGTGCCCCCCCCCCCCGACCGTTGGCAATAGATCCATGAACCTACCTGGCCATTATACTGCTTCTACCATTTCCAATCCATCTTCCGGGGAAATGAGTTGATTGTTTATGTTATATTATATTTATATTATTTATTTTATATTATTTTTATTATTTTATTGTATTTGATTTTCCGTATTCAATGTTTTACCCCACGTCATTGTTAAGTTTGAAAGCTTATCAATATTGTAATGATCAATAGATTAAATATTTTAAAAAAACAGGGCCGGACTTGAAATTAGTTTAAATAATTATCACCGGCTATGAGAATGTGCAATTAGTGTTTCGATTTTCTAAAAAGTAACGACAGGAAAAAATAAAATTGATTTAAAAAAAAACGTTTTTCCTAAAAAACTCAGCAATCCTTGAAATTTTTAAAACTTTTTTGATTGCATCTTAGTGAACATCCCAAAGTTGTCCATCCCATGTTCGTATCTATTACGGTTACCGAGATACCAATGCTCGTACCCCGAATTTGGGTACCCTGTATATCACCACATTTCCCAAAAGAATTCACATTGAATTGAAAATTCACCACAATTGAATTTGTTTAAAAAGACAGAATAAACAAAACTATATTGAGATGTACCGCCTACTTAAAAATATCTTCTATTTTGTCATGAGTCTTCTTTAATATCTCTTCTAATGATAGCATCTTATTATCCAAGGATATCTTTATTCTGCCATTTTCGGTCTGCTGTTGTATGTCACAAGTCTTTCGTTTGACATTCTTTTCATATGGGTCGTGATCGTTTAGTGGACGGCGTGTATTCGTACTTTATTCCTATTCTTTATGTGATACACCTATCTGAGTCTTATGGCACGGTATTCTCAACTAGTGTTTGATGTAGGTGTACCTTTATTGGGAACTTAATACACTCTCTATTTTCTTTGGAATTTTTGTGTTTACTGCATTGATATAATTCATATAGTCCAATCCTATTCTCCGAAGCCTGTCCTATAATTTGTTTACTGGTAAACTGTCGTATGCTCTGGCAATTGCCCAGTAGCAAAGCCAAAACCGAGACAAGACAACTGTCGTATGCCGTTTTATACAAAAGATGCAATCATTACAAGACCTTCCTGGCTTAAATCCATTTTGTTCTTCCCAAGCTGTACATCAGTTTTATATCACAACTTTCATTGTGGGTTGAACCAAAAACATTAAATAGAATAACTTATAAAGATATTTGCACCAAACCTTCAACTTTGGCTTCGAGATGCGCTACTAGGGTCTTTAGTACCGGGTGTCCCACTAAGAATAGCTCTCCAAAAGGGCTATGAGAAATTGCTGGTAATTATTTTCAAGTTTGTAAAACGGCCGCTAGGTGGCGCAACTGTTATTGAAAATAAGAAAATAGATTTTTTACAGAATTTTGCCTAGATAATGGGTACTATAAATAATAGTTTCATAATCTTCAGTAAATTTTGGATTTTTTTTTTGTTAGAACGATTTTCCTCTATCTGCTAAAATAAAGTGGTGGGGGAAGGTTAGATCTATCTATATTTAAATGTTAATAACTCCGGACTGGATGATCAGAATCCAACAAACGAGTGCTCGTTTAAAAGAGCGTTTCTTAGTCTATATTATACCATAAAAATAATAGTAATAAGGTTTTGAACGTAGACGCTAGGGGGCGCTTTCTTACAATTTAACAAACATAGAGCGTTCTTTCAAAAAAATAAAATACGATAGTATGTGTTATTTTAGCTGATAGTAAAGAGTAGTAAAAGCTTAAAAAGTTAGCGAAAACCGCATCTTGATATCTTCTTTCAAACCGAAGATATTAGCAAAATTATAATAAATACCAAAAAATAAGCCATTAATTACCTTATTTTTACAACACGGTATCAGTAGCCCTCTTGATTATGCCCATTTTAACAAAAAAATAAGATAAAAACAGTTAGTTTATTTTAAAATCGACGAAATACCAGAATACCATAATACCAGATGTATTCATATCTATTAATTAAGATATTACTAAAAGCGAACAAGAAACGATGATTCAGTGAAGGCATGGTAGGCTTTGGAAAAAAGTTGATTTTGACGTAATAGTACAAACGTCAAATTGTTATTAGATCAACATTTTGATAGTCTTTTATCTTTTGATTGCTTTTTCAAAATGCTAACAACTTCAACTACTTCAAATAATAAAGGCATTTTGAAAAAGCAATTAAAGCATAAAAAACGCTGCTAAGACTATCAAAATGTTGATCTAATAACAATTTGACGTTTATACTATTACGACAAAAGCAACTTTTTTCCAAAGCCTACCATGACATCACTGAATCATCGTTTCTTGTTCACTATTATTAATATCTTAATTATTAGATATTAATATATCTGGTATTATGGTATTCTGGTATTTCGTAGATATTAAAATAAAGTAACTGTTTTTATCTTATTTTGTTATTAAAATGGGCATAATCTAGAGGACTACTGATACCGTGTTATAAAAATAAGATAGTTAATGGCAAATTTTTTCGTATTTATTATATTTTTGCTGATATCTTCGGATTGAAAAAAGATATCAAGATGCGGTTTTCACTGACCTCTTAAACTTTTATTTCTCTTTAAAATCAGCTGAAATTACATATACCGTTGTATTTAATTTTTTGGGGAAATCCCGCATTGTTTGTTAAATTGTAAGACAGCGCCCTCTAGCGTCTACTGTTACAGGCATATTATTATTGTTTATATGGTTTTATATAGAGTACGAAACGCTTTTTTAAACGAGCCCTCACTTGTTCGATTCCGGTCATCCCAGTCCGGAGTTATTAACATTTAAATAAAAACAGATCTAACCTTCCCCCACCACTTTAATTTAGCAGATAGAGAAAAATGGTTCTGACAAAAAAAGTCCGAAATTTTCTTAAGATTATGAAGCTATAATAATCGTAATCCTTATCTAGGCAGAATTTTGTAAAAATTGCATTTTCTTATTTGCCGTAGCAGTTGCGCCCTCTAGCGGCCACTCTACAAACTTGAAAATAATTTCCAGCAGTTTCTCATGGCCTCTTTAGTTATAAATATTTTTTTCCCCAGGTTCTACGGCCAATACTTTCCGAGAGACAGCCGAGAGCTATTCTTAGTGGGACACACGCTACATAGATGTATACGCCAAATAGAAGATATTTTGTTCCTTCTAGCGATAGTATTTGTATCGTGTAAAAGCCTATGAAAAATTAACATAGATTTTATCGATTCCTAAAATTCTGCAACAACAAAGTGAGACACGCTTCCTTTTAAGACATTTAATTTACATTATCGAATGATTTATTTCTGTTGCTTTACTAAATTATTATGCGTGAAATTGCATGTCGGAAATACCTGTCAGCGTAACATAAAAGTGTGGCTTTCTTTAACCAAGGCTAAGGTTCGATATGAAATAAAATATTTTTTGTACTTCCATTAGGGCTAATACATCAGACGGTGTCATTACATTAAAAATTCGTATTTTCATTCATTACTCAGCAGAGTAAATTAAAATTTATATTACCGTTTTTACCCTCAACCTCTCAGGGTAAAGGGGTACATTTTAAATTAAATTAGGAGAGGTCTGTTGTATAATTCAAACGTAGCTTTATGAAAGTTAAATACAGAATAATATTTAATACTAAATACATGCTTGTTATGTTGTTTAAAATGCATCTTAGGATTCTCGAAACAACTCTGTAATTTTCGTCACTGAAAGAAAAATCTACAAAATAAAAAAAAATATAGTTTTGTCACACCACTGCGTTGGCTAGTTTTGCCTTTTTACTAGTAAAATAAATTTGCGTAACTGATAAAAAAGCTTTATGTTTCAGAAGGTATGTTCCATCCGGTTGCCAAAAGCAAAAAAATCAATAAGGAAAAACTATTTAAAATCCCTAATACTTTAGTTTTCAGCAAATATGTCTATTATGAGCAGTTGTTCTCTTAATATCACAAATTTTCAATGCTGACAAATCTGAGATTTTCCAAAATCGCCTGGTTTTAAATAATTTTTCAGATCTTGAATTCGAACATTTAAAGGATTAGATATTTCACCAATATACAATTTTCGTGAAATTTAGCATATTATCTATATCACATTTTTTGTTTGTTTCTCAGTGTTTATTAACTTAGTGTGGGTCAAAATAGATCTAACTGTATTTTGTGTTTTGAAGGATATTCATATGTTATATTGTTTACCAATCCTTATATTTCAATCCTTTGTTTTAATTGGAGTTATTATAGATAAATTAACTTCTACAAACTAGTTTCTAATGCTCTACATGTTCGAAAAGATGTGCCGCTCTTCCTATTGCACAAATTTATTTTTAGCTCAATTTTATTTGACGTGAAGTAATGTCCCCCCCCCCCGGCCGTTGGCAATAGATCCAGGAACCTACCTGGCCATTATACTGCTCTACCATTTCCAATCCATCTTCCGGGGAAATGAGTTGATTGTTTATGTTATATTATATTTATATTATTTATTTTATATTATTTTTTATTATTTTATTGTATTTGATTTTCCGTATTCAATGTTTTACCCCACGTCATTGTTAAGTTTTAAAGCTTATCAATATTGTAACGATCAATAGATTAAATATTTTAAAAAAACAGGGCCGGACTTGAAATTAGTTTAAATAAATTATGTTCAAATGTCCGAAACAAAAAAATATTAAGTGCATATAATTGTATTCAGGAGACTGAGTTCTTTCAAACCCAAAAAAGATCAAAAAATGCAGGTTGTATTTAAAAAAATTAAGTTGACCTCTGTATATCACCATTTATCAGCTAATTTAAAAATCTAAAAATACTACCAGATAGCCCTAATAAACCGGCTATGAGAATGTGCAATTAGTTTTTCGATTTTCTAAAAAGTAACGACAGGAAAAAATAAAATTGATTTAAAAAAAAACCGTTTTTCCTAAAAAACTCAGCAATCCTTGAAATGTTTAAAACTTTTTTGATTGCATCTTAGTGAACATCCCAAAGTTTTTTGTCCATCCCATGTTCGTATCTATTACGGTTACCGAGATACCAATGCTCGTACCCCGAATTTGGGTACCCTGTATATCACCACATTTCCCAAAAGAATTCACATTGAATTGAATTTGTTCAAAAAGACAGAATAAACAAAACTATATTGAGATGTACCGCCTACTTAAAAATAGAAGAATATCTTCTATTTTGTCATGAGTCTTCTTTAATATCTCTTCTAATGATAGCATCTTATTGTCCAAGGATATCTTTATTCTGCCATTTTCGGTCTGCTCTTGTATGTCACAACCCTTTCGTTTGACATTCTTTTCATATGGGCCGTGATCGTCTAGTGGACGGCGTGTATTCGTACTTTATTCCTATTCTTTATGTGATACACCTATCTGAGTCTTATGGCACGGTATTCTCAACTAGTGTTTGATGTAGGTGTAACTTTATTGGGAACTTAATACACTCTCTATTTTCTTTGAAATTTTTGTGTTTACTGCATTGATATAATTCATATAGTCCAATCCTATTCTCCGAAGCCTGTCCTATAATTTGTTTACTGGTAAACTGTCGTATGCCGTTTTATACAAAAGATGCAATCATTACAAGACCTTCCTGGCTTAAATCCACTTTGTTCTTCCCAAGCTGTACATCAGTTTTATATCACAACTTTCATTGTGGGTTGAACCAAAAACAATAAATAGAATAACTTATAAAGATATTTGTACCAAACCTTCAACTTTGGCTTCGAGATGCGCTACCAGGGTCTTAGTACCGGGTGTCTCACTAAGAATAGCTCTCCAAAAGGGCTATGAGAAATTGCTGGAAATTATTTTCAAGTTGGTAAAACGGCCGCTAGGTGGCGCAACTGTTATTGAAAATAAGAAAATGGATTTTTTACAGAATTTTGCCTAGATAATGGGTACTATAAATAATAGTTTCATAATCTTTAGTAAATTTTGGATTTTTTTTGTTAGAACCATTTTCCTCTATCTGCTAAAATAAAGTGGTGGGGGAAGGTTAGATCTATCTATATTTAAATGTTAATAACTCCGGACTGGATGATCAGAATCCAACAAACGAGTGCTTGTTTAAAAGAGCGTTTCTTAGTCTATATTATACCATAAAAATAATAGTAATAAGGTTTTGCACGTAGACGCTAGGGGGCGCTTTCTTACAATATAACAAACATAGCGCGTTTTTTCAAAAAAATGAAATACGATAGTATGTTATTTTAGCTGATAGTAAAGAGTAGTAAAAGCTTAAAAAGTCAGCGAAAACCGCATCTTGATATCTTCTTTCAAACCGAAGATATTAGCAAAATTAAAATAAATACCAAAAAATAAGCCCTTAATTACCTTATTTTTACAATACAGTATCAGTAGCCCTCTTGATTAGGCCCATTCTAACAAAAAAAATAAGATAGAAACAGTTAGTTCATTTTAAAATCGACGAAATACAAGAATACCATAATACCAGATGTATTAATATCTAATAATTAAGATATTAATAATAGTGAACAAGAAACGATGATTCACTGAAGTCATGGTAGGCTTTGGAAAAAAGTTGATTTTTGCGTAATAGTATAAACGTCAAATTGTTATTAGATCAACATTTTGATAGTCTTAGCAGCGTTTTTTATCTTTTAAATGCTTTTTCAAAATGCCTTTATTATTTGAAGTAGTTGAAGTTGTTGGCAATTTGAAAAAGCAATCAAAAGATAAAAAACGCTGGTAAGACTATCAAAATGTAGATCTAATAACAATTTGACGTTTATACTACTACGTCAAAAGCAACTTTTTTCCAAAGCGTACCATGACTTCGCTGAATCATCGTTTATTGGTCGCTATTATTAATATCTTAATTATTAGATATTAATACATCTGATATTATGATATTCTGGTATATCGTCGATTTTAAAATAAACTAACTGTTTCTATCTTATTTTTAGGTTAGAATGGGAATAATCAAGAGGGCTACTTAACTGATACCGTGTTGTAAAAATAAGGTAATTAAGGCCTTATTTTTTGGTACTTAATATAATTTTGCTAATATCTTCGGTTTGAAAGAAGATATCAAGATGCGGGGTTCGCTGACTTTTTAAGCTTTTACTACTCTTTACTATCAGCTAAAATTACATATACTATTGTATTTAAGTTTTTTGAAAAAACGCGCAATGTTTGTTAAATTGTAAGACAACACTCTTTAGCGTCTACGTTCAAAAGCTTATTATAATTGTTTATATGGTACAATATAGAGTAAGAAACGCTCTTTTTTTATTCAAATAAAAACAGATCTAACCTTCCCCCACCACTTTATTTTGGTAGATAGGGGAAAATGGCTCTAACAAAAAATATTCAAAATTTACTGAAGATTATGAAGCTGTTTATATAGTACTTATAGTACACCTTATCTAGTCAAAATTGTGTAAAAACTCCATTTTCTTATTTTTTGTTGCAGTTGCACCCCCTAGCGGTCGTCTAGGGTCGTCTTGTGCCCCCTAGCGGCTGTCGGGCGCATCCGAGATAATGACAATAAAAAATATTTTTAACACAACGTAGGTTCCTTTACTTGATTTAAATTTTGTGTTATTCGGTTGGCCAAAATATTACCTCTTCAATTTGTTGAACAATCCTGTAAAAATGTAAATTCCAAATGTAATTTCTTCATAATATACCAACATAGATATTAGTAGATTAAATTTACAACATAGAAAACCCAGAAAAAATCCAGTGGTTCTCAAAAAAATTTAAGCCAAAAATATATATGTTTTTTTTTAATTTTCAAAATAAAATAACTCGGTTATTTTGGACTTATTTGAAAAACGATAAAGAGAATATATGTTTCTTTTATCGAGATTTACCAGCTAATACTAGGTAAACTAAAATATTTGCCCTTATTTTTTAGACTCCTCACCTTGTATAAACATATTGCTTGTCTAATAGACTACAAAGGAACATTCTCCATATTGCACATTAAATAACGATAGCATATCATGTAGACTTATGTAGATCACTGTTAAAATGTCTTTATATACGTTTTTTGCACGCGATTTCGCACAACATATTCAATGACATCAAATGCCTTGCTTATTTATCTTTGAAGTTCATCCACGCAACAGCAAAATGTAACATGCGATACTTCCGTTTCTCTGACAACCTAACACACTGCAATAAAAATTAGAACTTCATGAATTGACACGCCTTGCACTGCCCTTTAATATATAAATGGGAAAACGTCATTATTGCTGCTTTTAGTCCTAAAGGTAATTTCAAACTGCTTCCTATAATGTTCTTATAATTGCTTCCTATAACTTCCTATAACCCATAATTTTTTTTTTAAAATTAATGTAAACGATTAAAATAACAACATACAAAGTTATAGAAATTATTCAAAGTTTTTGATTATTATTTAGGATTTTATACAGGGTGGCCCATCGAAAACGTTCCGCAAGGCATTTTTTTTTTCAAAAAATTCAAAAACACGTCAATTTTGTTTGTGAAGGGGACAACTTTTGCCCCAAAAATGATTGCAAATCTTCAACCCTTTAAGCGGGGGTTTCATTCCCCAATTTTTTTCAAAAGGGAAGGGGGGTCAAGTGGTACCGCAATGAAAAGGGCTTTCTATTCTCTATACTTTCCCGCTTCGTTTTTGAAAATCGGTCGAGTCATTGAGAAAATGTGAAGGATTGAAATTTGAAAAGTTTATTTAAACATTTATCAGAGTAAATGAGAAGGATAAATCCCTTTTACCAATTTGCTGTTTTTTCTTATTATTTCTAGATGTTTACGCATTTTTTCACTTGCCACAAGGTTAAACGATCAGGTGCGGTAGTTGCTAGATAGCTGTTCTGTGACTTATGCGTTATTTAATGTGTGTTTTTCGGATGAATATACTTTCTTTTTGGATGGTGTCGTTAATCGGCACTGTCGGTACTGGGCTGAGGACAATCCCAGGGTTTTTCACGAGGTGCACATACAAAACCCTCAGAAATTAAACGCGTGGGCTGGTATTTTTGGAAGTTCTATTGTGGGTCCTTTTTTTCTCCCTGGAGATCTAACACGTGATATGTACTTGGAGTTACTGGAAAATACCATCGACCCAGCCCTAACTGACATCATAGAGAACAATCCGGGATACGTTGAAGCGGAACTAATATTTCAACAAGACGGTACACCTCCACATTACTCTCAAAATGTGCGTAATTATTTAAACAATAACCTTCCCGGTCGGTGGATATGAAGAAGGGGTGTAATCGAGTGGCCTTCCCGGTCACCCGACTTGATTCCTTTAGACTATTTTTAAAGGGGACACATAAAAAGTAAAGTATATATCACTCCACTCGTCTCATTAGAAGACCTGCGAACACGAATTATTGATGTTTGTCGCGTCACTACGCAAGTTCTTCAGAATGTTCGAGAACGGTTTGAAAATTATTTGTATTACTGTGTGGAGGTTGACGGGCAACATTTTCAGCATTTGCTTCATTAATAAGGTAAGTTTTTTTAATTAATTCAATTTATGCGTATTTTTTTGCAAAAAGTACTTTTAAAATTTCAATTCTTCATATTTTCAAAACTACTCGACCGATTTTTAAAAACAAAGCGGGGAAATATAGAGAATAGAAAGCCCTTTTCATTGCGGCGCCACTTGACCTCCTTTCCCATTTGAAAAAAGTTGGGGGATGACATCCCCGCTTAGAGGGTTGAAGATTTTGCAATCATTTTTGGGTCAAAAGTTGTCCCCCTCACAAACAAAATTGACGTGTTTTTGGATTTTTTCCAAAAATAAATACCCTGGTCGTTATGCCTTACGGAGCGTTTTCAATGAGCCACCCTGTATATATACAGATGTCCAACGAATGAGGAAAGATTTAAAATATTACATAAAATTAAATTTACCTGTATAGTAACACATTGAATTTAATTTGTTAAAAAGACAAAATAAACAAAACTATATGCTTTCGTGAACTTTTCCCTCTATACAGAGGGTGAGTCTTCAATAAGTGCAAATAATTTTAGGGATTATGTATTTCGACCTACTATGTTTCGACCCCAGAAACACGTTTATGAAGTTTTTTTGCGAATTTTCGGTTAATTTTTAAGAGTGTTAACTTTGAATAAGAAGACTAAGGAAGGAGCATATCAAAAATCTTAGGTACACCGCGATGGGCCTCAAATATGACCGACTTAAATTCGGGTTTATCAGTGTCGTTCTAATTTTATTTAAAAAATGTAAAACTATGATGTTAGTGTAGACGTAGGGTAGACTCAATAATTTGTTGTTTTATTTTACGTTGTGAATAAATGTTGGTAGTTATTAAAATTGTTATAAAAATATATAATTCTAATAAAAATAGATAAGTTATAATAAGTATTTATTAACACAAACATCCGATACGCTACTGAAGCAGGTAAGTCAAATTAACGTATCTAAATTCTTTGACATCTAATCTTTGACAAGTAATAAATAAAAGCTAAAATGCAAGAAAAATATATAATTTAGTTAATTTAAGTGAATTTCATAAATGATCGGTTTACTACACGTATGTATATTATATAGTCACTTACTAGCGAAAAGTTGTTCCATTATTTCACTCAATTTTTGCCGAGATCTACCGCACGCTACACAACCAACTATTTTAGAGTCTTTTATCAACCAACTATTTAGAGTTTTTTTTTTGCGATAAATCGCGATAGTGTCACTGTTAATTTAAGTTCTGCCACAATTTCCATCTAGATTTACTACCTTTATACAACTATCAGTAGTAGAATAAATAATAAATAACATAAAATAAGCTCCGTAAAGACTGACAAATCCACAAAATTTCAAATCAAATTCAAATGTGTCAAATGAATCGTCAAACAGACAGGGGCGTAGATAGGTGTATGCTATGGGGGTGGTACTATGATTAAGTCGCAAAAAAAATCACCGTCGGAATTTTTTTGTCGAATTAAAACGACGGCGATTTTTTTGTCTTCAAAAAGATATAAAAACATAACACAAAAATTAAAATATAGATTTGTAAATAACATAAACAAAAATGAAACAACGACGTTTATTAGTTAATTTTCTATAAACTATAAAAAAAACTCTAAACTATCAAAAAAACTATAAAAACTATAAACTATAAATAAAACTACAAAACAAAATCAAGTTTTCTAGTACGCTGTTTGGAAAACCTATCAATAACAGCATCAACATTTATTTCAATATCTTTATGGATACTGATTAGAGTTAACCCCACTAATCTGTCCTGGCCAATAAGAACACTTTGTGTGCTTTTAATTAGGTCGAACATATTATAAACGATAAATCAACATAATTAAAAGCATACAAAGTGTTCTTATATGTCGGATTTTAATTTAAAAAAATCCTTTCATAGTCAATGACTATTTCTATTCTCGTATCTCGTCAAGCGTCAGGGGGGGTACTGTCCCCCAGTACCCCCCCCCCCCTTATCTACGCCCTTGCAAACAGAACTGTCAAGGATCCCCACCCTAGAGAGCTTTTATGGTGGCTTTTCCGCCCACCATGCATGAATACATGGATAGCATTATGCTCCTTCCTTAGTCTTCTTATTCAAAGAGTGTTAATGAACTGATCACAATCAATTTACAATTTTTCCAATTATCATTACTTTCTGATGAAATTTATAACTATTAAATAAGAGGATATTATGATTTTTTTTTGTTTTAGATCATATGGAGGCAAGAAAACCATACAGAATATTTGTAAATTTTAGGTAAGTGCTAAAGCCTATTTTAAAACTGGTATATAGGGTGGCGCACCTCATTCACCTCGGTTAATTATACAAAAACGGAAAGATATAGAAACAAAATATTTTATGGATATATGTGGAAAGACAATATGCATAATTTAAAATTATTTTGTAAATATACAGGGTGTGTCAAAACTAAGACCCATACCAAAGCTATATTTTTTCTTATGGAAAACACGGTATTTTATTTTTGGATTCTAGAACATAAAATAAGGCATTTACTGTAAGTTTTGTCCGATAATTTCATTTTTTTATTACATTCCCCACGATAATAACATCCTTTGTTTATTATATAAAATATCTACAGGGTGAGTTGCCTACGATTTTCTCTGTGGGTATCTCGGAAACTACTAGAGATAGTGAGTCGGTTAATTGGGGAAAGAATTGCAGTTTTGTGGGATCATAAATATGCGCCTTTCAGATTTTTGAAAAAGTTCATGGCTTACAAGATATTTAAAAAAAAACAAATTTCAGCTATTTTAAAAATTGTCCCTAATTCTATTATAATCTATTTTAAACAAAAAGTTTTCAGATAAAAGTTGTAGATAATCACATCCTTAATGAGATTGTATTCTCCGTTTTTTTCTAAAGCCTGTAATTTTTGACATAAGATACAAACATATGTTTTTCTAAACGTAAACCATAGTTGGCCATGACTTCATAAAAAGCGCCATTATAATATGTTTCTTTCGAAATATTACTGAGTTACAGCCAATTCTTATCATTTTTAAACATTTTTACTTAGTTAGCCATGGAAACAAGTTTAATCGCCGTTGCTCTCAGAAATGTGAGCTGTCACATCCAAACTTTGTAAATTAAAATATACAAAAATTGTAAATATGAATTTTTCAAATGAAAAAAAGCGTATAGATACTCACGCATCAATAGAGTGATTCCAACATGACTTTCATTATGACCCCCACCCCCATAATGAAACAAATGATAAAAAATATTTATATCATAATTATGCAAACTCAGGGATAGGAAGAGGTGGACCAATTGCATGGGCCTCCTCGATCACTTGACCTATCCATTTTTTTATGCGGTATGGTTAACAATGAGGTTTACAAAAAAACTTATGAATTAAGAGAGGCACTCGAAGTGGCGGTACGAGAGAAGTTTACTTAAGTCGACCGGCCCTTCTGTGAGAATAGGTAGTAGTCATCTTTTAAAACATGCAACTCAAAACAATGGCTGATTTTTTCAATATTTTCTAAAATAACTTAAAGTGTATGTAGTAATATTAAATAAATAAATAAATGCCTTTATTGTCAAAAAATTTTACAATTTGTAGACAAAGGTAAATTAAACAAACAAAGTAAACAAACAAACAAACAAAAGAGAATACAAAACATTATACAAAACATTATACAGATAACAAATAAATATAATATTATAATTAAGTGATAAATCATAACAGAATAAGAATACCATGCAATCTAAGTGAAATTAGTCAATAAAGATAAGAATTAGCAATAACTAAATTTAAATTTTCGAACATGTCTTGTAAACCGTTCACTATAAAACGTAACATTCACCGTCAACGTATCCTCGAAAATGTATGGTCAAAAAAAGTTGAACCAATAATCCTACACGCTTTTCTTCATTTGAAAAATTCATATTTACATTTTTGTTTATTTTAATTTCTGATAGCAAAGACGATTAAACTTGTTTCCATGGCTAACTAAGTGAAATTGTTTAAAAAATATAAGAATCGGCTACAACTCAGTAATTTTTCGAAGAAAACATATTATGGCTTATATCGCTGAAAAGCTTAAAAAATGGCGCTTTTTGTGAAGTTATGGCCAACTATGGTATTTAAAAAAAAACATGTTTTGTGTCATATATCAAAAATGACAGGCTTTAGAAAAAAACGGAGGACACATTCTCTCATTAAGGACGTAATTATCTACAACTTTTATCTGAAAATTTTTTAATGGAATTAGGGCCAATTTTTAAAATAGGCGTAATTTATTTTTTTTAAATATCTAGTAAGCTGTTATTTTAACACTGTTTACAATATATTCAAACTTGTGAACAAACAATTTCATTAATTTTCAACGAATTAATAAAAATGGACACAAAAATAAAGTAAAATGCATTTTATACGAATTTTTGACAACAGAAATATAACTTGGCTAAGAAATCCATAGAAATTAAAAACATATATATTTTATCATTTTACCATATTATTAAAAGTACAAATAACTGAAATCTGAAGGTAAAGTAATAAACATAAATTATTTTCAACAAAACTGCAATACTTGAATGTACATAACGTTTTCAAATACAGTCCGTGCTAACATAGGATCTGCATTTGCCGATCAGATTTTTGTTTTTTGTCATTTCTTCGTTGACATATGATTGACATATACCACATCTTTTTCTTTTCTGGTATTGATTATTCAATTTTCTTTCTTCTTTAAATAAGAGATTCAGAATCGGAGTTCTGGTTACTCTTCGGAGAAAAATCAATATCTCGATGATCTTCATCTCACTTAACCCTCTTTAAGTTCATCAAACCACTCAATTAATGCTTCCTCAAAATTAGAGTCCCCGTGAGGCACACTTTTTAGACTACCTACCATCCTAATAATGAAACATTCTTGGCGTGGTGGTGCCACAGAGACGCCAATGAAACTTTAGCCCCCATTGGTGGGAACAATACTTGATAAAATCAAGTGCGCCTTTTACAGTTGCATATTGGTACCCTAACTTAAAGGTAAATGGCGCGGCGAGGCCTAATTCTTTAACGTAAACATTTTATAGAGATTTAAATAGTGCAAGCCAGTTAAGGGTTAAAGCTGGTCGTAATTTAAAATATTTGTTGCAACGATGCTATAATTCTATGACATTCTATAAAAACGTTAAGAAACCTCCTTTTAAAATTAATACTAGATATTTACTTCAGAAATTTCATACACCCACACACACATAATACAGAAATTCAAGCTTTTACTTCTTATTGATATTGTTGCGGACCCGTGTGAACTTGGCCTAAGCCTGGCCACTCGGCTATGACTCATAGGCCCGGCGACGTTCGAGAACGCGGCTAAGAATTTTCGAGTTAAATCTGGATTGTTTGTTTCTCTCATATATAAGCAGACGCCTGACGCCTGAAGAGGACATAGAAAAACAACCGGTCGACGCGTACAGTTACAATCGCCGCGCTAAATTTAAAATAAATTTCTTTTAGATAAATAGTTAGATAAATTGTAAATAAGTTATAAAATAGTTCTTTAAGTCTTGTTAATCGTTATTGTTTGTTACTTAGTGTAAATAAATTGTGTTTAAATAAATTGTGACTTTCTATCCACAATATTATGATAGGCTAATCACTGGATGTCCTACCCTATATTATTCTTCGAACCTAATAATATTATTAATGATTAAGGGTATCATCCTGTAATGAACTTTATTTGAAGTGTGTAACCATAGATAACTCAATCAGACCAACGTGATTTAATTAACTAAAAATGACATAATATAAACGACAAGGGAGTCTGCTTTCATACAACAAGGGCTCGTCATTACGGCTAATTGCATGAATATATCACGCTGGGGACAAACGAGAGGAGAAATGATGAGGCATCACAGGGGACAAATTAGGAAAATATTACGTTTATATTTACTTTTCGGGTAGGAGAAATTTTGAAACAATTAGACTATAGTCTGTCCAACGACAAGATCCTTGACAGTGATAGATGTGTTTGTCATTTTAATTTCAAAGAAGTTTATTTTATTCTACAAAGAAACAAGTTGGTACAATTGGAACGCATAGCAGGAAATTAATATATTTAAAATTTGACTGACAAATGATTATTTCAAAATATTGTGAAAAAGAAACTGTATAAAACCGAAAAAATGCAATCGAGTTATTTTATTTTTAAAAAACGGTATGGGTTAATACAAAACAAACAAGAACAAAACACCACGTACCAAAAACATATAAAAAGATCTATTTCTTACTTTCAAACTTCAAGAAACTTTCCGCATTTATTATTATTTTTATTTACCACTATCCATTATTTACCTACATATCGTGTGATGTAGATGTTTTACAGCTACTCCAGTTTTTAGTATATTAGTATGTTTAGTACGATCCTTGTACCATACACGAGATGCACTTATCTACGACGAGACGGTATACAAACTTTATTGATGGTAACTTTATTGGTGTACAAGACTTTCTGCCTGGGCAGCGAGTATTAACTATAAACTGTGCTCTGGGTCTACAGTTAATTTTCTCTCGATTTTTCCTCTACTTGACTATAAAAGACACAAAACACACGTAATAACACGAATCAAAAAGCATCATCTTCCAAAACGCAGGGTTTGACATAAGTTGACACAAAATTATAAACTATAATTTGGCAAAACCACTGACCAACTTGTAGGTTGAGTAGATATTTAGTTTATACACTAAATATTATAGAAAAATCTAATAGAATATTTCAATAATTCTGTATTCTTGTTATCTGTTGCTCATTATTCATTTTCGATCTGATTAGTCATTTAGTAAAATATCGTTAGGCTACGAGTGTTTTAGATTTACAGCAAAATAAAAACACTAAATCACCAAAACACTTTTACGTTTATACTGGACGCGCGTTTCGCTAACCTAGCATCATCAGCAGATAATCAAGATTATTCGCGCATTCCTGTTACCGTTTATGTCGATCGCGTTGAAATAATATTAAAATTGTGGCTTCGTCATAACATTTAAGTATTTGATTTGTTACTAGTGCAGTTATTATTGCACTAGTAACAGAGTAATTATATGAACCTAGAGTTATTACTAACATTCTAGGTACGAGATTTGTGTCATTTAACGCTGTTTCGGGCAGTAAAAAATAAATGAAGCATTACTTTGCGAATAAAATGCCAGTTTACCAAAATTATTTTATTCTTTTTTTAATTCTAAATATAAAATTATTTTTTTTGTGATTTTTTTTAATTATATATTTTATGTTGATTACTACTTAATTAATTCTCTGATAATCGAAAAATGACAACTAAATATTTGAACTAGGGAATGCAATCCCGCACCAAAATCTCAATCCCGCAAACTTGCGGAATTAAAGCAATCAATCCCGCGGATCCGCAAAATTGCGGGACTGTAAACAATAGTCATACATTTGGTCCTAAATGGTACAAAAGGCATTGTACATTTTGCATAGGCCCACAATATATTGATATAGCGTGTATCTTAAACTAGCTGTACAGAAATTTGGACCGATGTATACAGAGTGTTCAAAAAATATATTTAATATTAAATAAACTTAAATTTTATTATAATTTATCTACTTATTTTATAAATAAAAATATTATTCTGATATTGAAGTTTTTTTTAACTTGTGTTAGTTATCTGCTTTTAGATACACTCTATATCAATAATTTTTTGGCATATGCAGAATGTACAAAGCTTTTTGTACCATTAAGGACCATACCTATGACTAAAAATGCATACTATTTTTCGAAAAAAACGTCGTATTTTCCTTAACACAAAAAAAGATTAAAAACCCGATCAAATTGTTTTTTCTAATTTCAATACAGATTAGTCGTACTTAGTGAAAATTTCGATTTTTTAAAAATTGTAAATTTGCCGTAAAAAATATTCTTAACCAAATTTTCACACTCTTATAAAACACCCTGTATACGAGAATTCACTAAATATATTTACGAAAACTACATAGCATCTTAATCACAATAGATGCATCTAAAACTTGGTCCAAACCGCATCCCAAAATCTTATTTAGTTCAAAAGATATTCAACTTTAAATTTACCCTAAAATTTTGCTTGTCCCGATAATTATGTCCGGCAGTTTATTTGACGAAATTGTCCACAAGTACTAGTTAAACGCTTTTCTTTAATTACGCACATACGCCAGAAAGAAACCTAATGGTGCGTTTAGACTTGAGCACGCACGAGCTGAGCGTACGCGCACGGCATTCGTTCGCGCTCTCAGCTCCGTACAGACAGATTCAGAGTGAGCGTTACACTTAAGCATTCGCGAAGAATCAGTGCGTGCGTGCTCAAGCCTAAAGGCACCATAACAACTAACCTGTTTGTTTCACTTATTTTTAATGGCTAAGCCGTAAGGGGAATCCACCAGGTTCCGAATGTCGACGCATCGGCTCGGAATGAAGCGGTTGAACGAAGTGGTGTCGATCCCGCAGATCCCGCACGGTAAATCCCGCAACATTGGTCCCTCGGAATATCAGATGGCAGCATTTGCGGGATTACATTCCCTAATTGGAACAAGTGGCTTTTAACAAATTAAAATATCAATTAATAAGGCGTAATGTCGCCCTTAGCTCGAATAACAGCCTGAACTCTATGAGGCATTGTATCAACTAGACCTTCACAGAGTTCAGGGGTGAAACTATCATATTTGTTGCAATTTAGCACGTAGTTGTGGTAAAGTACGATCAGGATCATTTCTTAGGCGTTGTTTCACTTTGTGCCAAAGTGTCTCTATTGGATTAAGATCGGGGTTGCTAGAGAGATGTGACAAAACTTTAATATCATGTTCTCGCATCCATTTTTTGGTAGATTTAGCCGTATGACATGAGGATCCGTCCTGTTGAAAGATAAAATCTCCGGAAGGATATAACTTTGCTGCACTTGACAAAAGCGAATGCTCAAGGATATCTTGATATTTGGCTGCATTTACTGTGCCTTCAATAACGTGTAAAGTTCCCAATCCCTTTTCCGACCTACAACCCCATACCATGATGCCCTGTGGAAACTTTACAGTTCTTTTGAGACAATCCTTATAGAATGCTTCTGTTTTTCCTCGAATCACACGCTTTCAGTAAGTTTGATTTTCCCACACATACATCAAATCTGCTTTCGTCGCTTTAGATGACCTTGTCCCAGTTATGATTGGTCCACAAGTTTCCGTCAACAATGTTTTTTCTTTGGCCTACTCGTATAAATAAAAAAATAGAAAATTTATACCGCAAAGAAGATTGAAGAAACATACCTTATAAAAACTAAGACCGTGTTTGTGGATATATTTGCGACAGCAATCTCTGAAAACATTCATCCCAGTTTCTCTATTCCATCTTGCGATTACTACGGTGATACACAGCCTTGAATGATGGCCGCGAGGTGGCCGTGACATATTCGAGACGGCCGTGACGCGCGAGCTGCGAGAGGAAAAGTGATAGCCACAGTATTGCCACACCTACCCCGTTCAGGGTAGATCACCCATTTGTAAAAAAAATTAACCCCGTTATATCGTGATAATATCTTTGTCTAACTCAGGAAAAACAAAAATTTAAGACACAGTGAAGAGTGAAAACCTGCAAAATAACATAAAGATCCTTTAATATCACCTCTATTAATGTTATGTTATAGGATAATTTTAAATTGTAATTTGATTCTAAGGACTGTAATTAGTTTCTTTTGGCAGCCTCCGAAAATGACGCTTCTTTGCGTCTATGAAAACAAATCATTTCACTATTTCATAGAGAATTTTTGAAGTTTTAGTTTTGCGCAACAAGTATTTTCTGTATGAGTCATGTTATCAGAGATGTAAGGGAAAGAGTGAAAAATTGATATTTAATATTTCCTAACTTTTTGAGATCACCGTCCATAATGAGAATTTTGCCATTATATCATAGAGGAACGGTTTAAAACCTCTTTATAAACTTTAAAATTGTTTTTAGCGATGTGTCTAATTTGACTGGGCTATACTTTTCAGAAACCAATAAAAATATAAAATCGCCATTTGTTCGTTTATTTTCATCGCCAGTTTATTTTTAATTGTTTAGGTTCAAAAATATAAAATTGTATTTTCAATAATTTCTGCCAACGGGGTACTTATTATATTCTCTCAATCCTTAATTAATTGTTCTTGTTAAATTAATGTTTTAGTCAAATAAAAACTTTTAACCCAGCGTTAATTATACAAACCAAAAAAGTTTTGCAATCAATTCAAATGAGTCACCAGTATTAGATGAAAATGGTTTAATAAGAGTTTATTATTTTAGGGTAGACATCTAAAGAATGAAATTATAAAGTTAAGTGGAGTTTCCCGTTAAGTTAAAAGTATAATTAGTAAAACCAATATTTCATAATTTATTGTCTTTAATCTTCCAGAGCGAAAGAAACTTAATTATTAAGTTTACTTAAAATTTTACGTCCGAAATGAAGCAGCGGAATTAAAAGAAATTTTTAAATTTTCCACCACGAGGTCGTCTTAATTAATTCTGCGAAGTTCTGCTTAATTTACTAAAATTTTATATCTAAAAATTGGTCTTTTAATTTATATTTTGGTTAATCTTTCTTAAATTGAAAATGTTGCGATATACTTTTAATATACAGGGTCCGGCAATAGTGCGTCGGGCATCTGTAGCTCCTAGAATAGAAAACTTGAGAATTTTGTTTAAATGCAAACTATGTATGTACCAGGATGTAGTTCAGGAAAATATTTTTACTTCTATAGGGTGGCTCAAAAAAGTGTGAGTGGATAAGGATGATTTTTTTAAATGGAACACCCTGTATATTATTGCATTTTTGGCTTCCTTTCAGACCACTTTAGATAATCCTCAGATATGAGTTATTATATTTCGATGGTTTCAGAGATATTAATAAATAAATAAAAAATATATTTTCTCACAGCCTTTCTTAAAAAAAATATTACAAATACAAGAAATGTTCTGAAATCAAAACTATATTAGGTACTTTAGATGGTCTGTACTTACTTTGCTATAAATATGGTGTGAAATGATACAGGGTATTCAAAATTCTAGGCCAAACTTTCTAAAATAAAATAATCTTTCTTCGTTTTTTTTTGACTGGAACACCCTGTATATTATTTTTTATTAGATGAAGAGTTAAAAAATGAAAATTTTTTGTATTTAAAGTATTTCAAAATTTTTAATGGTTTAGCAGATACAAGCAATATTATTTTATATGGCTCCTTCAACGGTAAAATACGAGAGAAAATCACTGGGTGGTTTTGATAAAAATTTACTCAGGAAAATGCCATATGAAATATAAAACCTCGAATATCTGCGAAACCGTTAATAATTTTGAAATACTCTAAAGACAAAAAATATTCATTTTTTAATTCTCCATATACTGAAAAAATAATATGCAGGGTGTTCCATTTAATAAAAAACGAAGAAAAATGATTTTATATTTTAGAAAGTTTGGCGTAGAATTTTGAACACCCTGTGTGATTTATGATTACCATATATTTAGAGCAAAGTAAGTACAGACCATCTAAAGTAAATATCTAATATAGTTTTGATTTCAGTACAGTTCTTGTATTTTTAAGATTTAAAAAAAGGCTGAAAAATATATATTTTTTATTCATTTATTAATATTTCTGAAACTATCGAAATATAATTATTACTCATATCGTAGGATTGTGTAAAGTGATCTGAAAGGAAGCCAAAAATGCAATATTGTACAGGCTGTTCCATTTAAAAAAAATCATCCCTCTCCACTCACACTTTTTTGAGCCACCCTGTAGAGGTTAACATATTTTCCTGAAATACATCCTAATACATACTTCTCAATTTTTTATTATAGGAGCTACAGATGCCCGACGCACTATTGCCGGACCCTGTATAAAAATTAAATTGGTATTGCAGGCATTGGCATTTTATCAAATGATATTTTAAAAAAAATGCATGCTTTGCACTATGTTTATCATCATCTATGCCATTGCTCGCTGACGAGTACTTGACACGCATCCGAAGATGGTTACGCAAGGCGTTTCGTTTCATGAGCTTTTCGATGACTGAAAAACCCCATACGTGATGTTTTCTCTCTTCCGCACTTCAGGATTCCGCACTTCCGACGTTCAAAAATATCATTACTCTTTGCCTTTTGGTTGTCATTGTTGACTGAGTTTATAATTCTCCTCCATTGAGTTCTGTTTTGTGCGCTGATTCCACACTGATTCTGCATGCTTATTCCCTTTAAGTTTACATGGAAAATATCCTTGTATCTCTTGAGTTGTTCACCCGGTTTCTTTTTACCGTCTACAAGCACACCATAAAGAAGAAATGTCGGTAGACGGTTTTCTTGTATCCTGCATACGTGGTCAGCCCATCTTATCTGGATTTAATAATCATGATATCAGCGCTCTGGCAGCTAGTTTTTTCAAGGACCGATACATGGTGATACCATTTGATTCTTCACAGTTGCCTATGTTGTCTCTGTTGCAACTTGTTTAATGCGTTCATGTGCCGGCGGTAGGACAACCAGGGAGAGTTGCACTATTATGTTATCCATTCGAAAATTATTGAACAAATAAATCTGATTTTATTATTTTACAACTAACGTGTTGTATAGGAATACTCGTTATAGAGGATGAGTAAGATTGCATGCTTTGCACTATGTTAGAAGTAGTTTAAATACTAAAATTTTATCCATTAGAAAATTATTGAACAAATAAGTCTTATGTTTTTATTATTTTACAACTAATGTGTTGTGTAGGTATAATATAGGATGAGAAAAATGTGCAATCAAAACAATTACCTGACATACAAACATATCATTTTTTCCATCGGTCCTTGAAAAAGCTAACTGCGAGAGTATTGAAGTCATGGTTACAAGATCTTCCTTAAGATGGGCTGGTCACGTATGCAGAATGCAAGAAAACCGAATACTTAAATCTCTGCTTTACGGTGAGCTTGTAGACGGTAAGAGGAGGCCGGGTGGGCAATAAAAAATAATTAAAAACAAGAAGTGATTCCTAGTCGTACAAATTATCTAGTGTCATTTAAAATAAAATGTATATCATAATTTTACAAATTATGTACTGAGCATGATCGAGTCTACCACCATAATGAATTTTGTTTTTAATGTAAGTGTTTTAGTAACAATGTTTTAGGTCGGCATTTCTGGTCTTGGGTGTCAATTTTCGTGTGTACGAAGATTACAGTCAACAGGCTTAGTAAAATAAGATGTACTAGTTATATTGTGTGTGTATAAGTGCTGAATAGACAGTAATAGACTAGCATTTTTTCCAAGTATAGATTCTATTATTACACTCTGTCGCACGAACTCTTCAAGCTAGTTAGTTTTTAAAACAGATGTATTTTTTTTTGTTTTTATATAATTAAATAAAACTTAAATGTAACTCATTTCAAATATAAAAGTAGTTTTAAAGAAAAGGTGACTTTGACATTCAATAAGTTAATTTACTCAATAAAGACAGAAATCAAGCATGGAATCTAGCGTCAAATTAAGTGATTATGTAATAAAGAGTTCGTATTTTTGTTCTCTTCAACTTACTAGATTGCCATAGCTATTCACTCCTATACATGTAAACGCCGACCCAAGGTTTCTCTTGCCAGCAGGGTATATACGAATTGCATTTAAAACGTCCTTTGACCAAGAAACCAAGAAACATTCCAGACTTCGTCACGTAGATTTTTCGAGCTCATCGCCTTCTTGACACCCTCCATCCAGTTTATTTTTGGTCTTTTCCGTTTCCTTCTCTTTTGTGGATGCCAGTTTAGTACCTTCTGAGGTAGGGGCGTATTGTCCATTATTCTAACATGTCCATACCATTTCAGTTGGGTATATACTCTCTATTTCCTCCACTATAGTTTCCCGTCTATCTGTGTCATCAAATATTAGTAACTAATTTCCCCATTCTGGTTCCTACAACATTAATCCTGTCTCGAATTTAGATTTCATATGTATTTTTTAAAGATTTTATGATTTCCTAAATACAATTAGGTATGTGTCACATTCACCAAAAATAAAAATTTTATATCAACTACTACCTAACAATCTAATAATTGTATTTTAGTTTACGCATGAATATATGTATATCTTAATTTTCATTGAAACTTTATATAATAACATAAATAATAAAGAAAAGACAATTATTGAATTTTGGTACAAACTACATTTGAAGAAATTTAGTATTAGAAAATAAACTCAAAAAGAGTGACCCAAAATCGTCGTAAAACTTCCCAAGATTCAAAATGTACTTCTCTTCAAATGAAATATTCAGTTGCCGATTTCGGTAGGATAGCTGGATTTATTTACCATACCTGATAGAACGAATAAGGGCTTTGTTTGTTGAACGATGTCCATGTTATAGTGTACGTCTACCAATAAAAGGATTTTATTATTCAAGTCGGCGCGGGCGGACCGAATAGGTAATATACGGAGAAACATTGTTAAAGACGGAGGATGTATAGTAGGGTGTCCGTTTTTTACAAAGTTGATCATTTCTCTCCGGACGCCTTCTAAATTTTTAGTTTATTGTCTAAAAAAGTAACAGACCATTGTAAACCCTTAATATTCACAATAAACCTTGCCCCAAAGACGATTCATTTCCCATTTAAATTACATGGGAATTTGCCACTTTTTGCAAATATTTTTTTTCTCCCAATATTATTGTTCTCATGCATCCATGAAAACCACATATTCTGTACAGAATTAAATTATCTACAAAAATGGTCACAAATTTTCAATGAACCTATTCCTTTAAAAGTTATTCATGGTTAAAAGTTTTGACAAAATTATGATTATTTTTGAAGAATTTAATCTATTACTGTAAAAATATACAATTCTGATGGTGTTAAGGTTGGGAATTAAGAAATCTTCAAGTCTAATGAAGTTTAGACCTTTAAGTATAGCTGATTTATTTAATAAACATTCTTTAGTTGGATTTTGATATTTCTTCTTATACTCGCTTACAATCTGAACCATATATTGTTTTTCATCTTCACTTCTGCATAAAATATTAATGTATTCTTTTGACAATTTAACAACTCTTTCTACAGTATCATTAAATAAATAGTTTAATTAAAAATCATTAAAGAAATAGTCTAATTAAATTTTTCACAATTTCTAAGCCTCTCATATATCCATGATCCTTTAACAATTCCGTACTGTCTAACCGCAGAGAACTTAGATCAATTTAAACCGTGTAAAAAATTGTATCGAATTTGAATTTATGAAATAATCAATGTTTTTGTTTATAAACCATTTAAAATCATCCTGATTAAAAATTAAGCTTTTAGAAATATCGAACTCTTCATTACGTCATTATTCACTTTTAAAGCCTCAACCAATTTCTGCCTGATACTATAGGAAGTATTAGAATAAACTACCTGTTATGCATTCAGTTGTTTTTCATGATTTAAAATTGTTTATCATGGTATCATGAAAATTGCATCTTTTTTTCAAATAATAGATAAAATTTTTCAATTTTGTCAGAAAAGTTGAAAAATTTAGGATTTTACGGAGTGGTTAACTTTAACCGTGAATAACTTTTGAAGGAGTAGGTTTATCGAAATTGAAAAATAAAATTGTAAGAGACCCTTTTGTAGAGCGTTCAATTCTGTATAGGGTGGCACTTCTCATACGCCGCGGAGGCTCCAAGGAGAACGACAGTTTATATGTAGGTTAGTTCAGACCACTTTTTAAAAATATAGAGAGTTCTACAGGGTGTCCCCAAAAAGTTACATACCAAAGTTGTGTTTTTTGTAATAGAACACCCTATATATTAATTGATTTTCGATTGATTTCTAGATTCTGGGAGAAAAATAAAGGTGAGTTTTATAAGAGAAGTATATGACTAAAATGTAAGGTTTTTGACATATTTAACATTTTCTAGAAATAAAGAACAATTTTTAAATTACAAATAAAGCCTCCTAAATTGGAATTTACCAATTTTATTTTAATTTATTGTACTGTAAATCAAATTAAAACGTGATCCAAAAAGTTATACAGGGCGAGAGAAAATTAATATTATACATTGGTCACCTTTAAAAGCATTTTACTGTTTTATTTTAAATGGAACACCCGGTATATTATTCCGATATTCAATGGAGAATTCATGTCTCTTCAAAATACTATTAAGGTTGCCTACCCCTCAAACAAAGATTTTCCTATATATTTTCATTTACATGATTAGATCTGAGTAGATTTTTATTATTTGATAAAATCTAGGTGGCTGTGAAATTTTCTCAGAAATTTGCCGAAAATGCAAACTTATCCTACATCAGAGAGAATTGATATGATTCTATATTCTATGTTGGTGAGTGGCAGTGTGCATTCACCAATTAATAGAATACTTAAATGCTTCTGATTTTATCTAGTCTGTTTTTTTATGGGGATATGTTAAAGACAGTGTTTACAAAATGCTACCAACTATTGTCGACAGCATGAGAATATTGTAGCTGCTTTTCGAGGTAGAACACCACATATGCCTTTTAAAATGAAAAGATCCTTTTGAAAAGACAATCATTTTGTGCAGTTAACAGGAAATGAGCATTTGATTTCATCTAGTAGCTAATTTTCGTCACATTATAGGTTTAGGTATATCTAGTTTTAATTCTGTAATAATTAAGATATATTTTAAACTTGTAACTTTTTATTGCCGTTGAGCATTTTACTCTACAATCTTTAATTTTTGTTAAATTAACAAAAGGTATATCACACCCAGCCAATTTTTCAAATAATAAAGATCTACTAACGCAAAATCATGAAATTAAAATATCTAGGAAAATCTTTGTCTGAGGGATAGGCAACCTTAATAATATTTTGAAGATATATAAATTCCCCATTGAACACCGGAATAATATACTGGGTGTCCTATTTAAAATAAAGGAGTAAGTAGTAACTTCCTTTAAAAAGTGACTAATGTTCCATATTAATTTTGTCTCACCCTGTATAACTTTTCGGGTCAAATTTCAATTTTGTTTAACATACAATGGTTATTCTAATTAAATATCAGACTATACAAGGTCAACTAAAATTTAGGTAGCTGTTATCGAAATTTAAAATTTACTCTTCATTTTCACAAAATGTGAAATACGTCAAAATCCTTAAATTTTAGGTATATGATTCTTTAATAAAACTCACCTTTATTTTTTTCCTAGAATCCGAAAATCAATTAATACATATACCGGATGCGTCTCAAAAGTGGCTCACCCCTATAACTTTTTTATTTTTTCAGATAAAACAATGAGATTTAGTATGTTAGTGTATGACATAAATCGGGATTGATTGGCGTATTCAATTGTTTTCGGTCACTTCCGGTTTCACCGGAAATGACTACAACTTTTGATTTTTCAATGGCACCCTCGGTATTTTTTTACTTTATTCGATAGAAAATGACATTCTGAATCGAATGACATATCATATGTCAATTTTTGACATAGTCACTCAAAAACAAATTCTATTTTAATCGAATTAGTTAATATCATTTTCTATCGAATAAAGTAAAAAAATAGCGAGGGTGCCATTTAAAAATCAGAAGTTGCAGTCATTTTCGGTGAAATCGGAAGTGACCGAAAACAATTGAATACGTCAATCAATCCTAATTTATGTTATATAGTAACACACCAAATCTCGTTTTTTTACCTGAAGACATAAAACAGTTATAGGGGTGAGCCACTTTTGAGACGCACCCGGTATAGGGTGTTCCATTAGAAAAAGCACAACTTTGATGTGTAACTTTTTTTGGAGACACCCTGGATAATTCTATATATTTTTATAAAATGCTTTCAGTTAACATACATATGCTTCCAAAATTTCACTTCGATATAAACTACCGTTCTCCTTGGAGCTTCCGCGGTGTATGAAAGGCGCCACCCTGTACAAGAATGTGTAATTGTCATGGCTGCGAGAGAACAATATCGAAAGAAAAAAATTATTTGCAAAAAGTGGCAAATTCCCATGTAACTTAAATGGGAAATGAATCGTCTTTGGGGCACGGTTTATTGTGAATATTAAGGGTTTACAACGGTCTGTAATTTTTTTTAGACAGTAATCTAAAAATTTATAGGGCGTCGTGAGAGAAATGATCAACTTTGTAAATAACGCACATCCTAATGTATAGCATCATCAAAATTGGTTTTGTAATCAATAAATTGAATACTAGTATTAATACAAGAGCGGACTACGTCAAAAAAGGTATTTTAGTAAAGCTGATTTTTTTATAAACTTTTTTCCTTTCGGATTAGCGTGCGGACTTTTTGCTAAACTTGCATTTTATAGGTACTATCAAAGGATATTATATTTGAAAGAACTTTCGTCCAGAATTTTTAGAGTTTCCACGTATTAATGGCACTTTGCAAAATTATGAAATCCTGAAAATTTTTCACCGAACCAGCTCAATAAAAGTTTTCCAGAATCTGATTTTAAATTAAAGTTATTTCCGGGTGAAACGTGCTTTTTCTTAAATATTTCCACCTTCTGGGTGAGGTTTTATCTGGAAATGACTACCAACTAATTTATTTTAAATAGAACCACATATTTTTGATTTTTGCATTATACATGATAGTCTAAACCAGGCCCTAAACATTCAATGGTAATTTTATAGACCTACAAATTTAGTTTCTTCCGGGCATCGGTAGATGGCGCAAAAGGCATTAAAATACAGGTTTCTAATTTATATATGAAGATGACATGTTGACTACCGTCTATGTTTCTATGTTGACTACCGTCTATGGTCTAGTTTTGGTCTAGTTGACAAAATGTTGAGGATCCGTCAAGTTATTTTTAAATCGTTTTTTATATTTAGAGTAGATCATCATTTTAGTATTAGATACTAAACTTTTTTATTAAAGATATTTTCACATTTTAGATATATCAAATTTATGAACCAAATAAAATAGTTTAATCGTAAATAAGTAAGTACATAGTTGGTAATACAATAATATAATATTTTTAATAATTAGTAGTCAGTTGTTAAATCCAAAAAATAGTCGCTATGTGCTCTATTGCTGGTGTTGCTTGGTATGTAAAATGTATGTAATATTCATAATTTTATTTTTGCTTTGACTGTGTTATACTTCTAATGATCTAATAAAGCATAAAATGGTGGTAATAAACTCTATATTTATTATTTTATATTTTACAAGGAATAATTTTGCGCCTGAATAATGTTACCGTTTTAGTTAGCGTTAATAAGTAAAGGAACGCTAAAATTATGCTATACCAAAACTCTCCATTAGTTTCTTCCAGATCACCAGGTGGCTATAAACGACGCGCGACGAACCTATTTGTTTTTTATCAGTATCCAATCTACCTCTAGTACATGACATTAGTCTATGGCCTAAACACATTTCTTTAATACATTTTTTCATTAATTTATGTCGTTTTTCTTCTAGCTCGAATTTTTACAATAATGCATTTAATATTATACAGGATACTCATTAAAATGATACAAATATATCAAACATCGATAGTTTGAAAACATTCATTTTTCTTTACTTAGTTTATATTCTTAAAAATAAAGATTACATTTCATTAAGCAACATTTCTAAAACTAAAGCTTTGTCGTATAAAAACTCGCTGCAGTCTTTTGTACTTAACAATACCCCCATTGACGTCGTAAAATCTGTAAAATTCTTAGGGCTTTTTGTAGACAATTCTCTAAAATGGGGCGTCGATATGCAACGCTTTGTCGAAAATATTAAGCTCTGCATGTTTTGCATAAAGATCTGTTTCTAAGGAGCTTAATTTGTCAGTGGCTAGAACTGTTTATTATGCACTTTTTGAGTCGCACCTCAGATATGCCCTTCCATTCTGGGGTACGTGTTGTGCGACTCAATTTGACCGCATTTTCCAGCTCCATAAGAGAACTGTGCGATATTCACTGGGACTAAACAGCAGAACTCATTGCCAGGACTTTTTTCAAAAATTAAAAATATTAACTCTTCCTTCCTTATTTATATTTGAATCCGTTTGCCTAATACGTAAATTGTAAACACTAGTTTAATATTTGCTATTACTATATTTACTATAAACTTACTAAATATTATAGAATCTTATTTTTTTTTTTCTCTTTGACATTGTAAACATTTATAAATGTTTATTTTAAACAATAAGACCGACAATGTCATTTGTATACTTGTTTTGTATTCTCTTTTGTTTGTTTACTTTACCTTTGTATACAAATTGTAAAATTTTTGACAATAAAGGCATTTATTTATTTATTTATTAATATTTTATATTGTAGTAGTATTGTTATTTTCAACTAGATCATAACTAGCTATGACGGCTGAGATCAATGGCGATTTCCTTCGTGTGTTCTTTTCAGTGGCATATTTCTTTACTGAATGGTTGAACTGGGCCCTTAACTTCGTCCGACGATCAATATATTAAGATATAATATCTCATATTTGTTATCACAAATTGGAATTTTGTTATGGGTGAGTCTTAAATATTTTCAGGGATGGTATAGTCTGTCCAACGAGTGACAGTGATAGATATAGTCTGTCCAAACATGACATGGAACGCATAGCAGGAAATTAATATATTTAAACTGACTTTTGGATATTTTACTGACAAGTGATTACCTCAATATATTGTGAAAAAAACTGTATAAAATTCACAGACCTTTACAAAGATGCAACCGGGGGGGCATTGAAAATGATGAATAAAAACGTAAAAATATGATTAATGTTAATATGAGTGTATTACATACATATGTTTAAATAACGAACTTAACAAAAAACAACAGATTTAAAGATTCACTAAAAAAGTAGTAATGTTAACATTAAATAAAACATTATCAATAATAATTATGCGATCGCACCTATCCGTAAAACAAGCAAGTGTAAGAACCACTTAATTCTGTGATCTCTATTTTTTTTTATTTTTTTTTTATTACAAACAAAAGCACAATATAGTATAGACTTACTTTAATAAATTTAAAAGGAAATGTTTAAGACTAAAATTAAAACAAACTTAGGCGCTACTTACAAGATAACTAAAAGAATTGTCTTAATGAATAATTAGGTTGATCGTCGTTTGTGGAGGTGTTTAGATCTTTACCTGCAATTATGGAAAAAGTATCTGAGCAAAATAATTCAGCCAAATAAATAAATTTAATTTATAAGTGTTATTTTCTTTATTTCATTAGGCATTAACTTATTAATCATGAATTATCAATTATTAACCAATGAGCATCAATACCTTAATTATTACAACTATTAGTGGCCATAATATACTGATCGACAGTCTGGTGTTGACATTATCAACAATGCCCATTATTGCGAACGACAGAAATAATAATTATACCATACTGAAGGACAGTATACTGGCATGAACGACAATGCCAATTATTCCGAACGACAGGAATAATAATTACACTGAACGACAGCGTGTTGGTATGAACGACAATACCAGTTATTCCGAACGACAGGAATAACAAAATCATACTGAACGACAGTATGTTGGCATGAACGACAATGCCAATTATTCCGAACAACAGGAATAATTTTCGACACTGAACGCCAGCGTCTTTAGACACGAACGACAGTGTCTATTATCTGAACGACAGATAAAAGGCCTAGGTATACAACCCATATTGTAATAAGTAATTAATTGCTCAGTAAAGAATAAACGAAATATATACCAAAAAATGATAATTAAATAAAATGTAAATAAAGGTAAATTAATTTGCCCGTGAGCACAGACTCACCTAATTTATAGAACGGCAAGCACACTCACAATAACTACAATACGATTTACCGTTAAGTCTCGAATTCTGAACGAAAGACAAAACACCCGTATTCGGCCACGCACTCTGGAAAAGTAAAAAGAAGTATATTTTTCGAAAGCAGGCATCGCCGATGGGTCAGCCAGATGTTTTAGCAATGGTGCGTTTTATCCCTCGTTTCAGAATCAGGTACCTAGTTGGTAGGAATAAGAGTAAAAAAAAGATATTCTTACACAAGCAAAAAAACCTCGAAAAAAACAAAATAACATACAAAACATCAGGTTAACATGATGACAGATCATGATCAATGACAGATAAAGAATTCTTACGGAAAGTTACACTTTACGATATAATTTTTTAACTGTTAAAGGCAAACCCCATTTAAACACAAAACTTTTTAATACCTACTACTGTATCTAAAAGACTTTTTTTAAATTACTAAATTCTTAGCCACGCTTCTGTTTTTCTTGGCTGTTGTGCGTCACGTCACAGATTAACATGCCCACGTTTGCACCACAAGGCGATGCTGCAGACCACTAGGTAGACCGGTCGTAGAAATTTATGTTATACAACTTGTAGTCAATCTACGCAAATATTATCAAAAACTTTTTTTCTTTTAAAATGTGTTCAGATTTTGTAAAACGTATAAGCCAAAATCGCAAAACTTAAATTTGATATGAGTTTCTTAGTTTTTAACTAATATAGTGGCGAATTACAAAAATTCCTTTTCAATGAAAATTAATGAGTTAAATAAAATAATTTAATAAATTACTAGCTTTTTCTCGCGACTACGTTCGCGTTACACCTCCAATCGTTCATGCATTGATTTAAATGATTTTTTACTTCTTTATAGAGAGCTAGTGAGCATAGATGTTTTTTATTTTTCATCTTTTTTTTATTTATTAAGAGCACTAATACTCTCTTTATAGGTTATTTTTAATTCTTTGAAGGATAATTGAGGAAGATATATTTCGTTATGATGTCACTAAATAAACCCTTGTATAAATTTTTATTCTGTCTTTTTATACTGGTTTATAATGTTATAGTATTGTATTTTCATAGAGCAAACTTTCATTCCCTATTCTACTCCCTAAGGGTATAAATTTCATAAATTCGCTTTACCTTTGTGCCAATTTTTATGTGTATAATCCAGAGGTCACCAAGTTTTATATAAATTTTTACTAACTTTACCCATTTGGTTGATGAATTTCAAAAATTTCTTCTAATTCTTTTTGTAGGATTTCATTCTTCTAGACCAAATAGTAAGGAATTTTCATACAACAAACTGTTCCGAGATAATTTTACTCTCTAAGAGGATGAATTTCCTAAAATCGCTTTGTGTAGCTAATTCACTAATGTCGTTTAAACGAACCTTTGTGCTAATATTTATGTATCTAAAGCTGGCGGCATGAACTCACTCTAAAATATCTAAAAACGTAATATATAATCTAACTGACACACCACTGACAATGACAAATAATTTATTTCTGGAGGTATTGTGTGTAGGTGTTTTTCAGGTATGTTTTAGTATTTAGTCGTTTTACACAAAGAAATAGCCATTAAGCACTATAAAAATACTTCATAACAAATCTACACATATATACCTTTCATTTAAAAAAAGAATCATCAAGATTGGTAAAGCGGTTTCGGCGGGATGGATGCAACAAAAAAACCCTTTGAGCTTTTATATATGTATGGATTAATTATTTTTCCAACATATTTTACTTTGCAAATTTTTATAAATATTCAGACTCGCCAATATCGTACTCCACCGTGTCCAGCCTGTTTAGCCAAACGTAGGCCGATTCCTCTTCGGCGGCGTCGTGACCCTGGCCGAAGGAAGAGTCTTGAAGACGCTCATCCGCGCATAGGAATAAGTTGACTGCGTAGCGTATTGCGTATTAATCGATTCTGAAACTTTCTATCTCGTGTATAACATGTTACGCAAGTTTATTATTTTAATCTCGATTTTAATAGATAAATGTGTGAAATGCCACCTGAATATCTTCCGCCATGACATGTTTTTACTTTTTTGTTATGGTAAAGTGATTTGTATAAACTTTATTCAATAACGTATATTTTCCTCCATTTGTGATTTTTTAATTTTAAGCGAAAATTAAGTATAACATTTTAGGAAAAAGAAACACTGTAATATTTAAAAGAATAAGAAGAAATTAGTCTTATTTTGAAAGGAAAATATAGAAAAAACTCTTTCTATAGAAAAAGTCTTTATACTAACCAGAATCCGGTGACATATACGCGGTCTCACCGGAAACATTACTTATTACTTCGCATAACTTGAAGAATATCTACTTTTAATAATGAACACTTCAGAAATACACCAGTAAAAACATTTATTATTTGAGATTAAAACTCGAATTAAATTATAAATATTAGTTACCTATGTTGTTATAGCTTTTATAGGCCTGTTTAACGACTTAATAAGTTACCTAGCGAAAAAATCTGTGCGCGTACCTACCACTATTGTTACAGGTTAATTCGTTAAAGAAATATGTTACACAAGTTAAAAACGCTAAAATTTTAATGGTATTACTTGTGCATTATTGGCCTTATAATGTAATTTGTTGGAATTATATCTTCTTTAAATATAATTAGACTTTTTAACGACTTTTAAGTTACCTAGGAAAAAATCTGTGCACGTACCTACCAGTATTGTTACAGGTTAATTCGTGAAACAAATGTGTTACATATTATTCGTGGTATTAGTGGTATTATATTGGAATCAGCTTGGCATTAGTGGGGCATTATATGAGAAATTTGGTATTTAATTTGTATTTTTGGCATTACTTTGGCATTAGTATACAGACATTTGTCAGCGGTTTACTCCTTGTAGATAATCAAAAAGTTTTTTGATAAAATTTGCTTTTCATGTCAGATCATTTCTATGAAAAATTACATTAGATTTTTATTAAAGACGCTGGGTAATTAAAACATTGACTAATAAACCTTGTCCACTTTAAATACGGGGTCACGAAATATCCTCCTTGGAGTGTTTGGGTTAAGGGGTGTATAATAAATTAATCGTTGTTTTATAATAAAAACCATAAAACATTTATTTGTGAGTAAAATAATGCAATGGTTGGATATCTCTCCTTTATAATTCGGTGACTAAAAATACACTAAAATAATTAGAAAAAAAATCTTGTACTTATTTAGTAATTACGTCAATATTAATTAATTGACTTTCTAGTCTATTTTATTTTATGTACAAATATATTATTAAATTTTAAGCATTAAGTAATAAAACACTTTGTGCCCTCTTATATCGTAAAAGGTTACGAAATATACTCCTGGTTACACCCCTTACAGAAAACAGTGTAAGGGGTGTAAATAAATTGTATAATCACTGTTTTTTATAATAAAAACTATAAAATATTTCTTATTTGTGAGATTAAAAAAACAAAACAATGCATTGGTTAAAATAAGTACATTCAATACTGTTTTCAATTGTTAATTCAATAATGTGTTATAACATAATATAGCCATTACTATTATACTATTATTATTAAAATAATATGTGTGTAACATATTTCTTTAACGAATTAACCTGTAACAGACATTTATATGCCCAGTATATTTTTGTTTAACAAACCAATCAGGAAAAATCCAAAACCTACCGTTATAGGAGGTATAAGACGATTAAACTTATATAATGACAACTACTTATCGGATAACAAATTAATTACTACTGTCAGCTAGTTCAGCTACTGTCTAGGTAGAATTTACCTAGAGTACCTACACCTACCTATGATGATGTAGGTAGATTAAAGCTTATTTTGACGTTACCTCTCACTTCGGTGTCACAAGCTGAATTTTTCAGGGATGGAAGTACAGTACATCACAGTACATGATATGGGGACCCTTATTCCGAAAGTAGTACAAAATTAAACAGGGTAAAAAGGCACTATCATCAAAAATCGATATATTAATACCACCGTATAGAGAAAACAAATACTTATTTTTTGATCCAGTACAGAATAAAGTCTTCGTAGGGAGTAATTTTTTATAATTATTTACAAAAAAACATTTCCATTAGCGCTTATGACCAAAAAAAAACTTTAAACATGAATAATCATTTCAATCATGCGAAAATTTGGTTTAAAAATAGAGATTTTTTTTTAATATAACTTTCATTTAACGAAAAACGAAGGCCTAAATGAAAAAAAGAAACAATTTAAAAGTTTCGCTCATGTCTTGACAAGGTATCAAAGCAAACCCCATATTTTTTGCTTTTAAACTAATAAAGATATATCAATAAACAATTAGCGATGTAATGGTTTTTGCGCGCGCTGGCCGACTGCCGCCGCTGCGCCGAGATTTCCTATACCCTTGTATATATGACGTCATGGTGTGGCAAATGTAGCATTTTAATTCGATTTGGGCTCCCTTATATAGAATAACAGAAACATCAATCAATGTTAAAACTGAAAAAACGTAATTTTATTTAATAAAAAATGGTATGTGTTAATACAAAACAAACAGAAACAAGATACCACATACCAAAAAAATATAAAAAAAATATTTCTTACTTTCAAGCTTTATGAAACTTCCCGCATTTACGATTAAATTATTTATCAATATAACTTATGTACAAATACAAATTTGTATTTCCACATTTGTTGGGTTCATACATGTAATGCCATTGCATTGACCACATGCCATAGTGCAGGTGAGTCCCATTCGCTTGCATGTACATGCTTTTTTACAGCCTCCCGAAGAGCAATTGCAAAAATTTTTCTCTAAAACCTATGTAGGAGCAATGGGCTGGTCTGAATGTATTGGATACATCTCTCGATTTTTCAAATTTCAACCCCAATCTTGCGGTGGTAAATTGTTATTTAACCAAGCCTGTACCTGTAAGTTAAATATAAGAATTTAGTTTAACATTTGAATGCAACATAAATTTAATTTACCTGATGAAAAACTCTAAGTATATGATATTTCGCACTATTGGAGGTTGGTGGTAATGATGCCAAGTTGAAGTTGATAAAAAAACGTACTGTTGATAAAGTATGTATCTGGCACTATCCAAATCTACTTTTTTTGTCAAGTTTTTAACATATGCTGCTATAAAAAAATGAGATGTAATTTCTTCTAACTTCTCCTTTGTAGCCTCGGGATTATAAAATTCTTTAATAGCTCACAACTTTTTCTTCTGGATGGTGTTCACTAAATTAAACTTCCCTTTATTGAACACAGCAGACGTTGTGTCACAACCAGATATAGCGTGGACACTAAGAATCACATTCTTCAGATCCCCCAATTTTTGTTGTAAGGCCGATATGCCGATGATTTTATTTGGTTTGACACCTTTCCCGGACGAATCATAAACAGTCTCTTGTGGCAATAATGAATCAGTAACAATATAATGTCCGTATCTTCGCTAACTACTGCTACGGTCACTTCTAGTAAATTGTCACTTATTGCGACCGCTGTAGTTACAATAAGAGTATCGGCATCACCATCAGCGAATTTAATATTGATGCCATTTTCGAACAATACATTTCCGAGCGTACGAATGATGTTGCTTTTGTTGGTGTTGTTTGACAAAATATCTGCCTTTGGTACCTTCACTGCAGATAAATTCGAGAAAGATACAATTGGTACCATTTTTTTACCTGCAGATATGCGATTCTGTTCCACAATTTTGGTCTGTATCTCTTCATAGCCATCAAAAACAACAGTGACATTTTTACCATAGTGATATGTTACATAGTTATAGTATTGAGAAAACAGATCTGAAAATATCGCAGGGTACAGGCTTTCTTAAATAACAATTTACCACCGCAAGATTGGGGTTGGAATCTGAAAAATCGACAGATGAATCCAATACATTCAGACCAGCCTATTGCTCCTACATGGGTTTTAGAAAAAAAAAATTGCAATTGCTCTTCGGGAGGCTATAAAAAAGCATGTACAAGCGAATGGTACTCACCTGTACTATGGCATGTGGTCAATGCAATGCCATTACATGTATGAACCCAACAAATGTGGAAGTGAATGAGGACAATCCTTAAGATAAGTTATCCTATTTCTGAGCTAAGATTTTTCTTATTTTGTTATTAAACGTGTAAATTTTTCAATATACTTATTTCTTGGCAAATTATTTGTAAAACTGCAGTTTTTCTTATTCAATGTTTTCAAAATGTAAAAAACGCACATTTAAAAAAATTATCTCCGCCACTGGTAACTTACCTTTATTAAAAAGATCATTTTTATAGGAACTTGTGTCATAATAAATTTTTTGGTCTCGATATTTATCTCAAAAATGCTTTCATTTGAAGTTAAACACAGAATGGTGGGTTATTAAAACAATCATCCTAAATTAAAGAATTCGCATCTGCGCCACTGAAATTCTAAAAATTTTGATTCTTTACCTGTGTGGTAGGAAATTTTCTTCTCTTCAATTTTTTACTCGTGACTTTTTTTCCTAAAATTCGTAGTTTTAGAGTAATTGAAGAAAAAGTAAAAAAATGGCCATTTTTACCCCTTGTAGGGGTGGTTTTGGGGTGACAGGCTCAACGGTTCATCGCTGGGGTTTCAGGATGTTTAAAGATCTACAAAATGAAGCTCCATGCAAAATTGCAGCTTGTCTCTAATTTGTTGAAGGTCACCCATGTAAAACGATGTATCGGCTCTGAGCTATTGTGTTAAAGTATCAATCTATGAAATACGACAAGACGGCTTGGCTTTATTTTTACCTTTATCTAAATTACCCTGCAAATTAATAATTTATAATCTTTCTAATGCGGAAGTTTAATTAACATCATTTTAAAAGGAAATAATCAACTCGATAAAACGGCGCTCGTCGCCGTTTAATGTTTCAATCGATACAGTCCCCTCTAATATAATTTTAAAACTGATATTTTGACCAGGCTTCCGGTAAAAGTCGATATAATTGTTTCCATTGAACCCGGCCACCGGAAATGTGGGTCACGAATCAATTAGTAAAACTTTTAATAGAAAATGTGTAAATAGAGTAGTAGGTACTGTCCTATTTTTAGTGTTTTTCCACTGCGGTAAAATATTGTACGTGAATAATTAAATGTCATTATTTTTATCTGATGTTATGTGTTCTGTAATTTGCGTTAATATACGTAAGTGAAACAGGGTAAAGAAATAATTGGAAAGTATCATATTATGCGGGTCCACATCACTGATTAAAATCTGATGAAAAGTAATGAAATATGTGAATTGTTTCTAAAGGCTATTCCAATAAGAAGTTTCGGATGTTGATAAAGAATAAGGCGCGATTCTCGAATGTAATACCACAAGTTCTTTCGGGATTACCGAATAATACTTTTACCTGACACGAAATGTGTTATCCGGCAACACTACGACTCCGAAGGAACTTTTACACTGGACGCGCGTTTCGCTAACCATGTTAGCATCATCAGCAGATGATTATAAACTAAACTATAATCTACAATTTGAGCGCTTATATACTCGCTCAGTGGGCACAGAGTGTACGTGGCAAGATCTAGCTCCGAGTCAGAGCACACCGAGCGTAACAGTTAGATTTCCGCCACTAGAGTAGTAGGAACAAAGAACTTGAAGGAATTGGACCGTTGTCTCTGTTCCTACTATCTTTACATTTATTAATTCTGATGCTTTCGTATGCATCTAATTGCCTGTAATTTGAGACTTGTTTAATTAATTTTAAATTATTAAGATCTATACAATGTTCTTTATCAACAATATGTTCGGCAACGCAAGATTTATCCGGTCTACTATATCTTATCTGAGCTAAATGTTCCTTAAATTTAGTTAATATTGATCTTCTAGTTTGCCCAACATATTTCTGATTACAATCATTACAAGAAATTTCATAAATACCCTACCTTCCCAGTGGAGGTGTTTTATCCTGGGTTTTATCCTTTGGATTACCTAATAATTGTTGTCATTTATTATTAGCACTATACACAGGTTTATAATTGACATTCTTAAAAATACCTTTTAGACCACGGGATAACTCTCTATCAAATGTTATTGAAAAATATTTTGACGTATCTTTCTCCACTTGAAAAGTCGAATATTCAGAAATCATTAACCTATACCTACGTTTTCTAATTATTTTATTAACTAGTGAGGGAGAATATCCATTACACTCAGCTACATTCCTAATGTAATCTCTTTCTATTTCATATCTTTCATTTGAAAGTGGAAAACTATGAACTAAGAAATTTAAACTAGCCATTTTATGTTCAACACTATGATATGATTCATTAGGAGTATATCTGCGTGTATGTCAATTATAAACTTGTGTATAGTGCTAATAATAAATTACAACAATTATTAGGTAATCCAAAGGATAAAACACCTCCACTGGAAAGGTCAGGTATTTATAAAATTGCTTGTAAAGATTGTAATCAGAAATATGTTGGGCAAACTAGAAGATCAATATTAACTAGATTTAAGGAACGTTTAGCTCAGATAAGATATTGTAGACCGGATAAATCTTGCGTTGCCGAACATATTGTTGATAAAGAACATTGTACAGATCTTAATAATTTAAAATTAATTAAACAAGTCTCAAATTACAGGCAATTAGATGGATATGAAAGCATCAGAATTAATAAATGTAAAGATAGTATGAAGAGAGACAACGGTCCAATTCCTTTAAGTTCTTTGTTCCTACTACTTTAGTGGCGGAAATCTAACTGTTACGCTAGGTGTGCTCTGACTCGGTTGGCTAGATCTTGCCACGCCCACTCGGTGCCCTCTGAGCGAGTATATAAACGCTCAACTTGTAGATTGTAGTTTAGTTTATAATCATCTGCTGGTGATGCTAACATGTTTAGCGAATCGCGCGTCCAGTGTAAAAGTAAATGTGTTTTGGTGTATTGTGGTGATTTAGTGTTTTATTTTGCTGTGTAACACCAAAGGTTCCAACCCTCAACCACATATTCTCTATATCCGTGTCCATTATTTTATTATTTTTCTATAGATAGATACGTACAGTTACGTTACATCTAAAAATATATATAATTGTTAATTTTAAATTAATATTATTATTAATAGTTAAAATAATTTGTTTATAACAAATGTATTTAGGGAAATGCTAAATGTATTATGGGCAATAAAATTTATTCTATTGTCTTATCTGTTGTTTCATTGGGGGTGTACGTAACCTATAAGGATTACTACACTCACAGGCTTGCAGTGGACATCAGTTATTACAAATAAGACTCAAAATAAGATATAAACATGCGTAACGTAGGCTATAAACTGCGGAAAATAGCAGCGTAAGTGATTTCAAAATTAATTTTCTTTATAATTTTTGGCATAAAACTTTCCAAAATTTTAATAGTTATACTGATATTCCAGGCGGAGACGAATTTATCCAATCAAAGATCATTAAAATCGGTCCAGCCGTTCTTGAATTATAAATAGTGTAGGCTAACCTGGCCTTGTGTTATTTATTTATAATAAAGAATGTAAAATGTAAATATTTTCCAAGAAAATAGTCATCAAATACTTGTAACAAAAGATGTAATTTCCGTAAAATTATCATTTACTCCGAGAATCCTTCCTTATCTTTGAAAGAATGTTTAAAAATCGCCTATAATAAAAGGAAAATTAGATATAAAAGAGAAAAAGAGGATAACAATATTTCTTTAATTTCAAAAAGATTTTATTTTTATTTTACCTCGTTCTGGGTATCTAAATGTAGAATGTAAAAGGCCATTGTGGTTTTGAAAATAATAAGATATAGAAAATATACTAGGGTCGGCATTTCTGGTCTTGGGTGCCGATTTTCGTGTGTACGAAGAGTACGGTCAACAAGCTTGGTAAAATAAGATGTAATGAATACAGACATAAGGCAAGTATTCTCCCAAGGGCATGGAATCTAGCAGATTAAGTGATTATGTAATAAATACTTCGTATTTTTGCTCTCTCCGACTTACTACTAGATTGTCATAGCGATTCACACCTATACATGTAAACGCCGACCCAAGGTTTCGCTTGCCAGTAGGGTATACACATTATTTATTATATGATTTCTTCGCCTTAACAGAAATGTTCAAATCTAACTTATAGTATAACTGCAATAGTGAGCAGAGTGGAATATAAACCGATTAATTATATTAATGATATTAAAATCTTAAGTTTATGAGTCCATTTACTTTACACAAAATATGATTTGATTTTTTAGAATGTTTTTTTTTTCTAAAAGTTTACTTTTACTGCCAAATGAAATAGTTATTGTACTAAATACCTTGCAAAATATGTAATAGATATTGTGATTAATGGAATAAAGTTACAGAATGAGATGAAGTAGTCTGTAGAGTGTAGAATGAGTGAGAGGGGGGGGGGTAATCACTGCGACCTTAAAGATCTATTGTGCCCCCTGTAACAGTCAAATTTCCTCGCAACGACCTCTGTGTGCTAGCTCATAAAATATCGCAAATAGCTATTATTTTTGCATCATGTTTACTATAATTTTATTGTTAAATATTATTTTATTTAAATTTTACAATTATGCAACCCGATATACACCGCGCTATAGAGCCACAGAATATTATTACTGGATGCCGCCCAGCATTAGAATTTTTGTCCATCTCTCTCTAAATCTTTGGTCATCACATGTCACTTGTCACTGTCAGATCCAAATCAGATGTTTTGGATTTATTTATCCTTTGTTTTGGTTATTGAAATTTTATAATTATCAGATAAAATTTCGTAGTTAAATTGGTTATTTTTGATGTGGATCGCAGTGTGCAATTCGTTCATTTAATGGTGGGAATTTGTGAATAAGTTCGTTCATTGACCGGATATGAAATATGACAATGAAAATATTCTAGAACGTCGCTTTTTTATTTATGCCTTTTTGTGAGTTGGACTAGTCGAGATATATAGTTCTTTATCTATATCCTGGAGGGAGATTTCCGGTTGAAATCTGATTTTGTGAAGGAAATCGAATCCTTGCAGGACTTCTTGTGTACTCCCCGGCTGAAGAGTGTCGTCGTGAAGAACTGGCTGCCGTTTCGTGAAGCATTCCCTGTGGGTGAATAGCAGGTCTTCCTAGAGAAGGATTAAGGCTTCCGAAACACATTTGGTTAGAGACGTGGTTGGATTTTGTTGATTTGTATGGACCACCGACCAATTTCCGTAAGGGATTAAATAGCCAAATTTTCCGACCGATATTCCGATTCCACGTGCCCAAGAAGTCCCCGACAGTTCCAAGAGCAAGAAGACCGTTCCAGACCGTATAGCACAGAACAGTCCAGAATTCCATCCGTTCCTGTTGCCCGTGTGTAGAGTTACCCGTTGGACATCATAACCCTCGTTGAGGGTTTTTATATTCACCTCTTGAAGTCCTACACCTGGCCGGCATCCGTACGTCTGCTGACATCCGTGGGCTCCGTGACAGTACACCGAGCTGCTGTGCACCGCCGTAGCCACCCTGTAGCTATACACCGTAGCTCAGCCGGAGGAACTTCCGAGTTGTTTCAAGATTGTACATCGATTAGAGTAAGACTGTTTAGATTTAGATTTGCTTTATGTAAACCACCCTGTTTGTATCTAGTATTAAGTTAGATAAGGGGGTTTGACGTCATAGATTTAGTTTTATTGATTTAAATTTCATTTCACTTTACATCTATTTTCATTTACCTTCAATTACATTTCATTCATTTCTTTTCTTTATATAATAACTTTTTTATATATCCTATTTAACTTTTTAATATTTCAATATATTGCTTAAATATTTTTAGTAGTATTATTTACAGTCTGGTCTCATAGTTAAGTTAGAGTCACTTAAGTTTAACGAATTATAGTAATATTTGAAGTTCATGGTAGTTGCACTCAACAGTTCGAGGTTAGTGTTGAAGTCTACTTAATAGTAACATCTTTATGCCGAGTTCATAGAGTATAATCTCGTGGCGCCCTTTTATTAATATCTTTGAACCCCGACCACCCGGCTGTTAAAAATTAAAAAGCTAGTGGCCTCTATGTAACTCATTCAGATTAAGTAAACTTTGTGTTTTAATAAACTTTGAATAAGAAAGGGCGTGGCAATTTTGGCGCCCAACGTGGGGCAATTCTTGACGCCGCAACGTGGGTAATTTTTAGCACCCAACGCTTAGGGCTGATTTGTTGTATAATTTTTGGTACCCAACCGATCTGGGACTTATTCACTTCTTTTGGTACCCAACGATCTAGTGAGAGAAGTGTTCAGACGCCTGAATGAGGCTAATATAACCGTGAGTTGGGAGAAATGTCAGTTTTGCCGTCCAGATATGAAGTATTTGGGATATGTAGTGGATCAGCGTGGTTTAAGAGTCGATCCGGATAAGGTCAAAGCCATGTTGGAGTTGCCACGATCGAAGAGTGCAACAGAAGTTCGTCGAGTAGTAGGATCATTCTCGTGGTATAGAAGATTTGTGCCTGAGTGTTCATCTATTGTAGCACCTATCACAGCACTAACGAAGAAGAATCAGAAGTTCGTGTGGACAGATGAGTGCGAGAAGTCTTTTATGAAGATAAAAGAACTGTTAGTAGCTGCACCGATTTTGAGCTGTCCTGATTATAGCAAGGAATTTGTTCTGCAAACAGATGCATCTGGGTATGGTATTGCCGCCGTACTCACACAGCCGTCACCTGAAGGAGAGAAAGTAATCTGTTACCTGAGCCGATCACTGACAAAGCAAGAGAGAGTATACTCCACGACTGAGAGGGAATGTTTGGCATTGGTATACGCTATAGAGAAGCTACGACCATACTTGGAAGCTGTACCATTCACCGTCATAACTGATCATTTTAGCTTGAAATGGCTACACACTCTCAAAGAACCGAGTGGTAGATTAGCACGGTGGGCAGTCAAGCTACAGCAGTATGATTTCAAGGTCATACATCGTAGTGGGAAAGATCTTGTCGTGCCAGACATGCTTTCTAGAGCAGTACCGGTGATTGACGCCATAGAACCATCCAGAGACGATTCAACCTGTCCAAACGTCAAAGATAAATGGTACAATAAGATGGTAGCAAATGTGTGTCAAGAACCTTTGAAGTTTGTCAAGTGGAGGTATACTGATGGGAAATTATTCAAGTATCAAGCAAGACTATCCGACTTTGTCAGGAGATACTTGGAAAGAAGTCATGCCGAAGGAAAGCAGATTACAGATAATCCGAGATGCTCACGATCCAGCGATTTCTGGACATATGGGTGTATACAAGACGTACAACAGACTTTGCGAGAAGTATTACTGGCCGAAGATACGTCAGGATGTTGGGTCGTATGTAAAGTCGTGCTTGAAGTGTGAAGCACATAAAGATGATCCTCGAGGCCCAAGTGATCAGATGGTATCACATTCGAAACCTAACCGTCCGTGGGAGATGATTTCGACAGATCTGGTAGGACCATTACCTAGATCATACAAGGGTAATACCTTCATTCTTGTTGTGACAGATTACCTCAGCAAGTTTTCACTTATTTTTCCACTTCGTCGAGCGTCAACGCAGCTTATTATTAACAGGATTGAGGAACAAGTTTTCTTAGTGTTTGGTGTTCCACGAGTCTATTGTGTGACAATGGTCCTCAGTATCGTAGTAAGGAATTCAGAAAGTTTACAGACCAGTACCAGTGCCGAATTAAGTTCAACGCAAATTACCACCCTAGAGCGAATCCGACCGAACGACAGAACAAAACATTGAAGACTATGCTTTCCATCTACACGCATGAAAATCATCGTCGTTGGGATCAGAACATTCCGCAAATTGCTTGCGCTATTCGGACTGCCTGTCAAGAAACTACAAAGTTATCGCCGTATTTCATTAACTTTGGTAGGAATATGTGTGTTTCTGGTAAAGACTACGATAATGATGCTATTGTTAAGGATGAAGATGGTACACAAACACTGGAATGTAGTAGGAACGAGCTGTTCCGCAAGCTGTATAGCGACGTTAAAAACCGACTTGAAGCCGCCGCTGAGAAGAGTATCTGCAGATATAATCTTAGGAAGAGACATGAAGAATATGTACCAGGACAGTTAGTGTGGAGAAGAAACTTTGAATTGTCGAATGCTGCTAATTATTTTAGTAAGAAATTAGCGCCGAAATATATAGGACCGTTTACCATACACCGAAGAATTTCACCGTGGACCTATGAATTGAAGGACAAGAATGGTTATATACAACCAGGATCTTGGCACTCTAAAGACTTGAAACCGGCTTGGAGTATGATTACTAGTTAATCATCTTGAAGGAAAGGGGAATTGTAACAGTCAAATTTCCTCGCAACGACCTCTGTGTGCTAGCTCATAAAATATCGCAAATAGCTATTATTTTTGCATCATGTTTATTATAATTTTATTGTTAAATATTATTTTATTTAAATTTTACAATTATGCAACCCGATATACACCGCGCTATAGAGCCACAGAATATTATTACTGGATGCCGCCCAGCATTAGAATTTTTGTCCATCTCTCTAAATCTTTGGTCATCACATGTCACTTGTCACTGTCAGATCAAATCAGATGTTTTTGGATTTATTTATCCTTTGTTTTGGTTATTGAAATTTTATAATTATCAGATAAAATTTCGTAGTTAAATTGGTTATTTTTGATGTGGATCGCAGTGTGCAATTCGTTCATTTAATGGTGGGAATTTGTGAATAAGTTCGTTCATTGACCAGATATGAGAAATATGACAATGAAAAATATTCTAGAACGTCGTTTTTATTTATGCCTTTTGTGAGTTGGACTAGTCGAGATATATAGTTCTCTATCTATATATCCTGGAGGAGATTTCCGGTTGAAATCTGATTTTGTGAAGGAAATCGAATCCTTGCATCACTTCTTGTGTATCCACCGACTGAAGAGTGTCGTCGTGAAGAACTGGCTGCCGTTTCGTGAAGCATTTCGTGTTGGTAGTTAACAGGTCTTCCCAGAGAAGGATTAAGGCTTCCGAAACACATTTGGTTAGAGACGTGGTTGGATTTTGTTGATTTGTATGGACCACCGACCAATTTCCGTAAGGGATTAAATAGCCAAATTTTCCGACCGATATTCCGATTCCACGTGCCCAAGAAGTCCCCGATAGTTCCAAGAGCAAGAAGACCGATCCAGACCGTATAGCACAGAACAGTCCAGAATTCCATCCGTTCCTGTTGCCCGTGTGTAGAGTTACCCGTTGGACATCATAAACCCTCGTTGAGGGTTTTTTATGTTCACCTCTTGAAGTCCTACACCTGGCCGGCATCCGTACGTCTGCTGACATCCGTGGGCTCCAGTGACAGTACACCGAGCTGCTGTGCACCGCCGTAGCCACCCTGTAGCTATACACCGTAGCTCAGCCGGAGGAACTTCCGAGTTGTTTCAAGATTGTACATCGATTAGAGTAAGACTGTTTAGATTTAGATTTGCTTTATGTAAACCACCCTGTTTGTATCTAGTATTAAGTTAGATAAGGGGGTTTGACGTCATAGATTTAATTTTATTGATTAAAATTCCATTTCACTTTACATCTATTTTCATTTACCTTCAATTACATTTTATTCATTTCTTTTCTTTATATAATAACTTTTTTATATATCCTATTTAACTTTTTAATATTTCAATATATTGCTTAAATATTTTTAGTAGTATTATTTACAGTCTGGTCTCATAGTTAAGTTAGAGTCACTTAAGTTTAACGAATTATAGTAATATTTGAAGTTCATGGTAGTTGCACTCAACAGTTCGAGGTTAGTGTTGAAGTCTACTTAATAGTAACATCTTTTATGCCGAGTTCATAGAGTATAATCTCGTGGCGCCCTTTTATTAATATCTTTGAACCCCGACCACCCGGCTGTTAAAAATTAAAAAGCTAGTGGCCTCTATGTAACTCATTCAGATTAAGTAAACTTTGTGTTTTAATGAACTTTGAATAAGAAAGGGCGTGGCACCCCTTGTATTGCTACCATCCCTGTGTTATAACTCATCACACAGTCTATTACCCCTGATGTAGAGGGACATCTTAGAGGGACATTTCCCATCCTCCTCTGACAACAGATGTTCTTCCTCCGAGGGTACACACCCTTCCACGGTTGGAGTTTGACTCTCCGTGCCCTTCACAGTCGAGGAGCTTGCCTCTGACTGAGGTGCCCGTGATACACCTCACACCTGTAGGCTGGAGGATCTGTCTCCATTTTCTCCACCTCTTTAACTTGGTCTCTCCTTAGACCTGATACCGGTGTTGTCCCGTATCTATATATCTTCTCCCTCGAGTTGATGGCTCGCCAACTCGATGTCCTTACATTGAAGTTCTGACCCTGGATAACGCTTAGCAGGTAGATGGTGTCTTTCCCCTTGCTCCTCGGCAGGAAGACCATGATGGCCGCCCCTTTAGAGATGTTTTCTCCCTTCACTGCAACCAGTTCCGGCCCTTGCCAATTTTTAAGCTTAGGTGCGATTTCTGTCAACCAATTCGCTGATTCTTGAGATACACAATCTATGAGGATTATGCCCACCCAAAATTGTATTCCCGCAGCTGACCCACATTTTGTAGATCGTTGTGTTGCGATCCGATCACCACATTCGATCCGATCACCACAAGTATAGCTTCTTCTAGAGACGTTTGCTGGTCGGTGGTCAGAGCAACCTCTGGGAAGTCCTTTGGCAGCACCGCCATTTTCACTTGCCCAGCAATAGCGGCAAAGCTGGTTATACGTCCCTGCTTGCTTCCCGGTGTTGGACGGCTTTCCATCCTGGCTTTTTTCTCTCCCTGCCGGAGAAGAGGTGAGATTTTCGCTACCTCTCTTGCCCTTTGATGGAGATGAGTCAGGCTGTTTCTTGGTTTCTTTACTCTCCCCTTTTCGAAGGAGTGTTTTTGCTTTTGCTTCCTCTGGAGAAAGTCCATCATGGAGCAGACGGAGGTATCTCCGTGCTTCTGCTCCGCTAAGTACTACCCACAAAGAATCGTCTAGCCTGCCTGGTTGACCCAGGCCGGGTAGACGAAACGGAAGCGTGTGTCGCTTATTGGGTCTAGAGGTAGGCTCCCGACCCTTGCTGGAGAAGGTGGTAGCTTGTGTGCCACTTGTGCAGAATGATCTTAAGCAAGTGTCAGCCGCCCCTCTTGTAGTTTTCTTTGGATTTGGTCCCTTTCATTGGAACTTTCATTGGTAATAATCCCAGTGTAGCTAGAGGGCTTCCCCATAGCTTCACCGGTGGTGTTTTTAATACTACATCTCATAGTGTTCTCACGAGTCGCTATGGATAATCGGTCCACTTATACAGCACCCTGCTTGTTAAAGTAAGGGGTAAATACAATGGGGTGCCCCCTGGTGTCCCTAGGTTGAGACCAGTAAAAGTTAGTTTCCTATCTAGCCACGCTAGCCACGCCATCTATCCCTTTGACCTGGTCCCGCCATCTTAAGATTTAGGTTGATGGTGAGGTTGCCTCCTCAAATATTATGTGGTTCGGCAAAATTGTAGATAGCGCAAAAAATTTAGGACTTGTACTAGATAGGCATTTAAGAATTAAAGATCACTTAAAAATTGTGTCAAAAAGCTTATTTTTCATTAAAATTGTTATACAGCCTACAGACACATTTTTCATAAAAAATCAAGAACATCTGTGAATCTCTCCTACTCTCAAATTTTAATTATGGTGATTTTGAGTATGGTTTTTATATCCAGGGGGAGAGTAAACAAAGAATTTAGGAAATACAAAATGTCTCCGTTTCATTTTTGGCCTCCGCAAAGGTAACCATGCCTCCCATTTGTTTAAATATACTAACCGGCCTAATATGAATAATCGCCGAAAAAGATTATTGAGAAACATATTCATAAGCATTTATTTTCATTTCTTACTGAAAATAAAATAATGCCAGAGTGTCAATCCGGTTTCAGAAAAAAAATTAGTATAACCACATGTCTTGTAAAACTGGTGAATGACATTCGAGTAAATATGGAAGACAAAAAAATCACCTGTCTTGCTTTGCTTGATTTTAGCAAGGCATTTGATACTATAAATTATGATATGTTACTCGCTAAACTGATTACGGAGATGTGGTATACGGCTCTTCATAGACTCAAATGGTTGCCACATATCCATTCAAAAACTTCAAAATTCCTGCATGAGATTTTTGTATAATATTTCATTTCGTACACATATTACGCCATATTTAAATCAATTTAATATTCTGTCTATGGTAAATAGGCGAAAACTTCATATGTTAACATTTATCCACCGTATCTTACAAACTGCCTTATTTAAAATCATTGTTTATACCTTTTGACCACACTCATGTAACAAGAAACTTACATTGTTTCAGAATACCTCAACATAGAACGGCTGGCTTTCAGAAATCGTTTCCTTTTCTTGCGCCGCAATTATGGAATTCTCTTCCAATCAGTGTTAAATGCTTTAAATCACATTATTTTAATAAATATGTTAAGAATAATTTGCTGGTTTTACAATGGAATATAATATAGAACTTATTTCTAAATTTATCTTTTCTCTTTTGTTATTTTGGCAAACTGTGGCGAACGGGCCTTTAATTTGATATGGTTTTGACTGGCTCACTGCTCAGCTTTACAATTTTGGAAAATATTTGTGTATGTGTTGAAATTGTATTTATATACTTTTTAACGTCGCTGAATTGTCTTGCAGACGCTTTGTTCTGTGCTCTCGGGGTTTCTTTTTGCTTTGCCGGTGGTTCTGTGTTTTTCTTACGGGTTTGTTTGTTGTAGATATATTATTGTATTGAAAATGAAATTCTGTTTAGTTATTTTTTACAGGGAGTGTGCCACACTGATGCCTTTGGCAATCAGTGAATCGGTTTTACAATCGCGGTGCCCTCCTTATTAGGCTATTAGGCTATTAGTCAGCCAAAGTATGGTTTGTATTTTGTATATTTTTATATATTGGGGCCTAATAAAAAGATTTGATTTGATTTGATTTGAAAACTTCATTTATGCCAACTTTATAATTAAAATTTTAAATAATCCTTCTTCACCTCAGTCAAAACGGGAAATCTTAATAGTTTGCTAAACGTTCTCTTAATAATCTCTCTTAATATTTTGTCTTGAAATACATAGTATTAATGTAACAAAATATAATCATACTAGCGTGTACCCGCGACTTCATTCGCGTCGAATTAATCATTTGTAATGGTGATGATAAAGCAAAGCAATAATTTCCATTAACATACAAACTAGATAAAATTTTCTCACATTTATGTCAGCATGAGAAAAAACAATATGTTTATAATGTACTGAACAAAGAGAGAACAGTAAAAAGTTAAGTGCAAGCTAGAAACTAGCATTTTTGGTAAAATAAGTGCAATTGTGTTGGTTTTCGACTGTGGTCGGAGAACTCTGAATTAAAAAATTGATATCTCGAAATCTATTAGAAATAATTGGTTGTTTCAAAAATTTTCTTAATATTTCTGCTGTATTTTCTTCGCAGATAGTAAGTGAAAATCTTTATCAATAAAAATATTACACGACTGCTGAAAATTGATATGCTCTAAAAGTAAATAGATGGGTTGTTTACAATTTTTGAATGGAAAAAATCAACCTTAATGAATTTTTCTTATATAGACATATTGTAAAAATTCTCCAAAATAAAAAAAAATAGTTTCAATATCTAAAGTGTTTCTTCAGTTATGGCGTGTTATGTGTTAAAAATTTGAGTTTTTAAATTATCGCGATTACTGACGTTTTCTCGTTATAAAAAAATGACACCTTAAGGCTATCCTTATAATTCCATTTCAGATGCTCAGAAACATTTCTAAAGATTTTATCTAGTTATCTTTTCGAAAAAAAAAAGTCTTTTAAAAATAAGCGGTTTGCGATAGTGATTTTACTTTACTTGATAGGGAAAGGCGTACCGGCAACGCCGCAACAGCACTCCGTCGCATTTCTTTCACTCCGACTTAATAAGATCCCTATGCGATTTACTTCAACACATGTAAATACCGACCCAAGAGTAACAGTTGCCAGCACGGTATAACTTGGTAATATTTGAGGTAGGTAGTTTGATCTCGTTGGAATTTGACTTTCGAAAAATCCGTTTGCCAAAAATAAGCTTTTTATGTCAAGCAGTTTAAGCAGAATAGTGGTTAATCAATTACCCAACTTTTTGGAATACCCTGTATGATTTTTTTAAAAATTTCAAAATATGTAAAAAACCAAAATAAATTAGACGTGTCCAAGCGTTTTCCCGAAAGACTAACCGTTTTTTAAATAACAAATATTGTAATATTTGAGGGGTGTTTTCACCCTATTGAAATTTGAGATTCGAGAAACCCCTCCTTATCGAACCTGTACACCCCACAGTCAATAAGTTTGCCAAAAATCAGCTTTAAACGCCAAGTAGTTTAAGCAGAAGTGTGATTACTCAATGGTCAATTTTTATCCAACACCCTGTATAAATTTTTAAAAAATCTTAAAATATGTAAAACAAGAAAATAAAATATACGTGTTTAAAAGTTGTTCCGAAAAATTCTAATATTTGAGGGGTGGTTTCGCCCCCTGTCCTGCATGGGCCCCTGTCAGTGATAATCGATTCTGTGATAATCAGGTTTCGCCCCCTGTCCTACATGGGTCCCTGTTAGTGATAATCGATTCTGTGATAATCAAGATTAAGTTTAAGAACTAGAGCGATTCAGGAGTGGATGCATCCGCAAGCCTCACGGCGCCGGCGATTGACATTCACACCTAGCATAGGAGAGGGGTTTATTGGGTATTATACGGCTAGTATCGCATTGTCGCATCGAAACCTACGAAGTGACCGGAAAATATTGAATACGTCGATCAATCCTGATTTATGTCATATACTGACATACCAAATCCCGTTTATTGTCTGAAAATAATAAAAAAGTTATATGGGTAGGCCACTTTTAATAATCACCCGTTATATCATATTTCACACCGCTATTAGAATTTAAAAAATACTCTTAACCTAGGCAAAAAAGTAATGTGATGAAAGGAATCAAAATTTTGTTTAAATTTTATTTTACATCAATGAGTAACTTTTCAAAAATTTTATATTAATATTCAATTTTTCAAAGAAATAAAAACTCACATCATACTGTTCACGAAAATTGCATAAAGTAAAGTGGGCCTAACGAGAAAAATTACTAATACAATAATTTTGCATGCCAATATAAATAAAGATGACATTAACAGCTTCTGCTCATTGTTGTCCTTCCAATTGTTGATGCAAATCTATAAATACAATTTAAACCCTATTAATTAACAAGACAATGAATTATCTTTTGTTATTAGAACTGACATTAATTGAAAACAGTCTAAACCACAAGCAGCTTAAATAATTATACTCTAGATAGTGGGAAAATTAATTAAAGGTAGAAATAAATTATGCTTATCGCTTGATAGAAAAATGGTCAATGATGGAAGTTAGAGAAAACATCCTTATTTTTACAAGAAATTATATGATCATAAAGATAATGACATAAAAAATACCCCAAAATGCTCGTAGCCTGCTAATACAGCGTCTTCTAGATTACCTTAATTGATCTTATTTTTTAACTTTTGTCTTTACTAAATGAGGAGTAGACTTTCTAAATGCTTTTTGTCATTCTTTTTTTGGATTTTGGCAAACAGAGAAAAACTGCTACGCTTTTTGCAAGAAACTTACTGAAAAACCAGTAAACTTAAAAAATGGATAAAAAAATCATAAAAATGTAACACCTAAATGTGAAAAATCTAGTTTTGATGATATCTAAGAAAATTGAAAAAAAAAACCTCTTGACTGTCCTTTACACGTGAAATTTCTCTTTATTTTGCTTCTACCACGGTCCGTATCCCCAACAATACTATAGAGCACATGAAGCCGTCACTGCAAATCCACACAATCCAAGACTAGCAGACAACTTTAAGGCAGCCAACAACACGCTTCAAAGAAACCTGCGTCAACTAAAGGATAACTGGTGGTCGCAAAAAGCTAGTCAGATTCAGGAGTATGCCACGCATCACGACTATCGTCAATTTTTCGAGGCTGTAAAAGAAGTATACGGTCCAACTAAGAAGGCAAGATGCCCAAAAAATCATGGTACAAAATGGCGAACTTCTAAAAGAAGAAGAGCAAATCAGAAACCGCTGGAAAGAGCATCACAGCCATAGCCTTAACCAAGAAAACAAACCCAATATGGAAGCACTCAATATAATACCTCAGTATAACAGCCTCGATGTATTAGACATTCCAATAACAGAACAGGAAATAAAGGACTCCATAAAACAGCTTAAAAACAACAAATCAGCTGGCTGTGACGCGATTCCGGCGGAAATCTATAAGTGTGCAAGTAAAGAACTTATTGGTCATCTTAAGGCTCTCTTCGATGACATATGGGAAAGCGGAGAGGTACCTCAGGACTTTTGCAACGCGAATATAGTGAATATATTTAAGAACAAAGGAAGTGCATCAGACTGCGGAAACTACCGAGAAATTTCACTACAGGCTATCGGAAGAAAAATTCTTGCAAAAATTATGTCAAACCGCCTGCATCCACATATAGAAAAAAATCCTCCCAGAATCGCAAACCGGTTTTCGCACCAACCGTGGTACCGTCGATTCCATATTCTCCATCCGCCAACTACAGGAAAAAGTAAAAGAGCAGCAGTCTAAACTTTACGTTGCATTCATCGATCTAACAAAAGCCTTCGACTCTCTATAAACAAAGATGCACTTTGGGCAATTATGAAAAAGTTCGGAGTACCCAACAAGTTTCTTACAGTGTGTAAAAGCCTCCATAATAACAACAAATCAAGAGTGTCATATCATGGATCACTGAGCGATCCCTTTCTAACAAACACTGGCGTTAGGCAGGGATGTGTTGTAGCGTCCCTCCTATTTAATATATTCATGGCAGCGCTCTTCATTATAGTGGACAGCAAACTGCAGGAGAGAGGTTTGGGCATTAGATACAGATACGAGGGCGGTCTGTTCAACATAAAAAGATTCAGGGCAAAAACAGAATGAGCTTGTATATATTGGAATATGTAGCTATTGGAATTTGTAGCGGAATTCAATTACCTCGGCAGTTTGATTTCGGAAAAGGATAATATCGATTCTGAAATTCAGCACAGGATGAGCAGCGCCTCAAGAGCATTCTGGAAATTAAAAGACAGGGTTTTCTGCAATCATGACTTGAGCACAAAAACGAAACTTGCAGTGTACCGAGCAATAATACTTCCCACCATGTTATATGGAAGCGAAACCTGGGTGCCGTACCGCTGACACACGAACGCATTAAACAAGTTGCAACAGAGACATCTTAGACAACTCTTAAGAATAAAATGGTTCCATCATGTCTCAAACGTGTCGGTCCTTGAAAAAGCTAACTGCGAGAGCTATGCAGAATGCAAGAAAACCGCATACCAAAGTATCTGCTTTACGGTGAGCTTGTAGACGGTAAGAGGAGGCCGGGTGGACATCTCAAAAGGTGCAAGGATATTTTCCACGAAAACTTAAAGGGAATTAACATGCAGAATGAGTGGGAAGAAGCAGCTCACAATAGAACGGAATGGAGAAGAATTGTAAAGTCAGTTAACAGCGACAACCAAAAAGTAAAGAGGCCACAAAGCAATGATATTTTTGAATGTCTGGAGTGCGGTAGACAGATAACATCACGTATCGGGCTTTTTAGTCACAGAAAAGCTCATGAAAGAAAACGCCTTGCTTGGCCATCTTCTGATGCGTGTCAAATACTCGTCAGCGAGTAATGGCAGTAGGTATATGTATGTATGTATCCCCAACTACATATTCCCAAATCGTAGTTCCATTCATTATTTTAAGTAGTATTATTAAAAAAATGTAGAAAAAATATAGAAGTTGTAGCACTAAACTCTTCGTCTGACAATGACAAACAAACAGCAGTATGTCCACAGCACTCAAGGACATACTTCTGTACCGCCAACGGATATACAGCACATAGAAAGTCTAAGGTATTTTCGCCATTTAATTCGAATGGGATAAAATGTATTTAACACGGCGTTTCTGGCATCATATTGTAACTTTGTGAGTGTAGTTTACAATGCCACTTTTGGTTGAAAATCTTAAAAAATGAACCAAATGCATTTAGTAAGTCTACTCCTATTCTGACACACTTCATCTACGGAACAGTAAATCGCCACAATTGTTTCAAAGCAGGGTACTACTTTTTGTGTATTATTCTTTAAGCAAAAGCTTCTTGATTTAAACTAAATTTCTTATTTTTTTTTTCTTTTTATTCTTGGCTTTAGGTCGTTGGGGTTGTAAAAAAGTTACTGGATTTTGTTTATTATTTTATTTTTCGACGACGTTACGACAGTATACTGGGTGCGTCTCAAAAGTGGCTCACCCCCTATAACTTTTTTATTTTTTCAGATAAAAAAAAAGATTTGGTATGTTAGTATATGACATAAATTAGGATTCAATTGTTTTTGGTCGCTTCCTGTTTCACCGGAAATGACTACAACTTTTGATTTTTAAATTGCGGTATTTTTATACTTTATTCGATAGAAAATTACATTCTGAGTAGAATGACATATCATATGTCAACTTTTGACATTCTCGCTTAATAAAACGTATTTTAAAATTCAATCTTGAGTGCCACGGCTATGTTAAAAACAGTAATTCTTAATCAAGGAGCCTTGGAAAAATAGATTTGATCGTCTAATGTTTTTAGTGTCTTGTCCTGGCGAGTTTGGCTTCTTTCCTTCGAAAATAGGTGTGCAAAATTGGCTCATTCGTTTGCTATAAACAAACTTCAATTTAGTCACAGATAGGGGGGAAATTTCAAATTTTCAACCCTTCATAACTTTCATCAGGTGGGTGTGCAAAATTTAAAAATAGGTGTGCAAAATTAGCCGAATCGATGTATATAGAAATAAATCAATTTCAAAACTAAAACAAATAACAAATGGGGGGGGGCACCTGTCGGCTGGGGGGGCACCTGTCGGCTCTGGTTTCTTTTAGATTATTGTACAAAGTATCATTTATGGTGTGCAAAATTGTGCAAAATGTGTGCAAAATAGTGGTATATTGATTTTTGAATTTCCTCTAATACAACGGGCAAACTTCACCGACCTAAATCCATCACAATCTAGCAGCCCTGTCGCCATCGCTGGTTACTCAAAGTCGATCACGTGCATCACAAATTGTTTTGCGATTACTTTTATAACATTTTTACTTTTTTATTTTCAGATGTGCTTAGATCTTCATACTCTCAAGTAATGTGGCAGCAGTCTGCCGGCTGCTCGTGTTCCGTCTGAATGAGGGGGGAGCGCCGCCGCCATGCCGGGTGCTCCGCAGGACTCCGTGTCCAGTTAATATGTGCTTATTGCCTACGGCGATACTGCTTTCCAGTATACTCAGTCTAGCAGGTAAGTTTAAATAATAAAAATAATAATTTGATAAATCTGAAACTTATTATGTTATCAAATAATATTTTTGGTTTGTTCCAACCAGCATTTCGGGATCGTTTCGAAATCGTACTCGAATCGATTTTCTTGCACTTTGTTAGCATGCGCGGACTTCGAATAGTTTCGTGACTGTGCAAAAAGTATCAACGTTGGAACGCTTTGTGGATTGCTTTCGGGACTGTCAAAAGTGTCAAGCATGCGTGTATCGATCGGTTTTTTTGTTTTTGTTCAGAATTTCATAACATAACCCTATTATTTTTGTTTGCAATTTGCAATAATAATAATTATTATTCTTGAAATGGAGAATCAGAATCCAGTAATTGTTGGTAAGTGTTGTTTCAACTATATACCCACTAATAGTGGTGTGTAGTTCGTGAACGAACTAGTTCCATTGAACTATTCCGGCTCCGGAATGACAAGAACTAGTTCCTCAGGACCTATTCCGGGATCGAGACTGTGACCGATATATAATAATATCATAGTTTAAGGAAAAGAGTAATTGCACTCTCGCAAATATTTTCTGCCAGTTTTTGCAAGCTGGCAGGTTGCAAAGCGTTTCAGTTGACGAATTCAGTGACGAGTCCGTCGAGCTGTGAGGTTCGAGCGTTGCGTCCGAGCACAGGGACGGATTGACAAAAAATGAGTGCCTTACTGTGCGCTGCTATTAATTGTGGAAATAATTCAAAAAATTGTTTTTTGAGTCTTTTTAGATTTCCATCGGATGTAAATCGGCAAGCTGATAGTAATTATCAATTAACATTTAATTATATTTGTTTAGTTTAGAAGCTGAGACATTATCTAATTAATTAAATGTTATTTTTTTTAGCATGTGTGCAGATTTTAAAAATAGTTTTTTAGATATACAGGTTGTCTCAAATATGCGCAAGAAAATATTTTTTGGTCAGGGGATTTTCCATAAAATTTTCATTCCAATAATAATTTACGAGATAATTTATATAAATTGGTTTTTGAAACAATTTTAGAGTAAATATTTTTTTATAATAGCATAATCTCTTATAAATTTAGTAGACTGTATTTTTTTGTTTATTTATTTATTTTTTATTATAAGTGGTCGTAATGTAACAATATTCAAAATATTATAGACAAAATATTGAGTTTATATTTGAGGGAAGAAAAGTGCCACACCTAGCTTTAAACCACCGTAAATATACAGGGTGGCTCATTAGTGCGAAGAAGTTCAATATCGTCCTCGTTGTCGAAGATGTGAAAAAAGTTTTATTCATATGTTTCAAGGTTTATAAAGTGGTGTATCCTAAAATATTTTGTTATATACAGGGTGTCACAAAAAAAGTTATGGTAAAGTTAGTTTGATTTTTTTTATTATTTTACATCATTCTATATACATTATTCTATATTGATGTGATATCTCAACTTTTTTAAATGCGACATTCTGTATATTATTTTTCTGTCAGATGCAGAATTAAAAAGTGAACATTTTTTTAATAATTTAAAGTGTTTCTAAATTTTTACCGCTGTTGCAGATATTCTCAGTATTATATTACATATGGCTCTTTCAACAGTAAATTTTTTTCAAAGCCACCTAATATGATCTTTGTCTATCTTGTCTTGTCCAAAGATGTTCACCTTTTAATTCTACATCTAAAAGAAAAATAATATACAAGGTGTTGCATTTAAAAAAAATGAGATACAACATTTTTTAAATATTACGATTTTGGTGAAGCCATAAAAAATATCCTGTATAAGATAAAGTAAATTTTTCTACACGAATTTATTCCGATATCGTTCATGTTTAAGAAAATATAGCAAAGTATTAATAAAGTTATATTCACTTTAGTTTTTTACCACTTTTCGTATATAATGTTTTTAACCAAAGTTTTAGTAAATAAGAAATAGATTGGCAACACCGCAGTGTGTTTTAAATAAAGACAGTGTACTATAGCATAATTTTATGCCGAATCCAGTTATCTACAGAAAAAAAAACTTTAAATCAAAAAAAGTTGTAGAAAATCTCTGAAATAGATAATAATATAAAAATATGTCATTATATATTTTTTCCGCATTTCTTCCCATCAGAAGATTTTCAGATACAGAAGAATTGTTACCTAGATAATAATGTGAAAAAAAATCTGTTTTTAAGCAAGTTTTTACTCGATGATCATTTCTTTTATTTTATTTTATTGTGAACTCATATTTTCCTAAATACATATCTGTGAAACTATGGCGAGTGTCACGTCTATACTTTGCCTAGTTAATAGACCACGACTATACAGCTACATCGTCGGCTACGGAGGCGAGAACAAGGTCATATAAAGTGGCAGAAAAAGAACAAAGGATTTGACAAGGAGTAAAACTACTAGTTTCCTTATACTATGATAATATGCAACGGCGACGGATCGGCCAGCGCGCGTAGCCCGAGGCTAGGCAGGAGTGGGGAGTGCCAGCCGAATGTTATCGGATCCGGACCTAAAGGAACTAAATAAAAGACTAGTTTACGTACGCATCGACAAGCGCGATTGATGCTAGGCAGGCGTACGGATCCGGACCTAGAGGAACTGATAAAAAGACTAGTTCACGGGAATCTATTTAGTCGGCAGATCCGAGATCTAATACAAGGCGACGATGATGGATTCGGCCTTGTCTGTTGCCACAGCCGGCTAGCCGGCCGCGGCGTAATTACCACAGAAAATTGTAGTGGATACTGTTTTTGATTTTTAGTTTGTTATTTAAATCTTTTATGGGAATGTTTCACTTTAGGTTCCTAAAATTAAGAAATATCTTATAAAACGAAGTACCGATATTCTGAATTTTTAGACAAGAACGAAAAGCTTGAAGTGAGGAAAAATGCAATTTTTCGTAAAATTTTCGTAATTTTTGCTTCAATTGATTTGTGATATAGTTTTTTAAACTCTGATTTGAATTTCTTTTTTAATTTTTTTTATCTGCAATAAAACTTACCTATATGTTTTTAACAAACACAATTACACGTCTCCATTATATTTCGTATATTATATAATTATACAGATCATACTGTGAATAGTTCTGACTGACAACGAAATCCAATGTCAATGTTAGTCAGGAACTATTTTGAACTAAAGACCTAATTCCAGAAACTATTCCTCTCGAGGAACTAGAACTAAGGAACTAGAATTCCCACCTCTACCCACTAACTCACTTACCTATCCTCTCTTTTATGATCCTGTTATGCGTAGTTTTCTGTTATTTCATTGCAGTGGTAAAATCTTTGAACATTATTTCATAAATAAAAAATTAATTAAAATTTCCGAACGATTTACTCCACACAAACTCACAAGCAAAAGTATAACACACACGTATTCGAATTTATAAAAAATAACCAAGCCAGAAGCATCAACCGGACGCCGGACCAGAATCAGCTGTTAAAAATCAATAATCCCTATATGTAGCCAATATGCTTTAATACGCAAGTCAACCCGAACAGTTCTCAATTTGGACCATGTACCGAAATTACCGTTCTGAAATCGTAACTAAACGATCCCAAGGTAGGTTGGTACGCAAATAGGATCGTCCGATATAACCGTCAAATCTCGGTTGGGACACATTTGAATTACTGCGCACGAGCGTGATCGTCCGGTGACGGTTCTGCAGCGGGTTGGAACAAACCTAATGTTGTCAAAGAGGTAGACAAATATTATATTGTCACAGGTGACTCTGACTATCAGGGCGTAGCCATAGTGGTGTAACGTGGGGCAGATGATATAATTTTAATGTCTATCAATATGCACTCAGATGCAAAAAAAACTCAAAACGGGAAAAAAATTGATCAAATTTAAAGCGTTATATTTTTGTTAATTTTAGCCCTATTTTCATGACTTTTTTAACAAGCTGTATATAATATACCAACTTTAATTGGTAATCTCAATTTTTTATAAACTTTAGTATTTGACATATTATACAGAGTTAATCGAGGGGTTTGTTTTTTTACCCTAACTTTGACACATCCTGTGCAATAATTTCGTGTGTAAATTTTCCTAAAATATAATTTTACGGTTAGAACCATTTCTTCTGACCATTTTATTTTTTGGATCATGTCAATACATGCCTTGGTTAATTTTTAAGAGCGAAATGAACTTGCAATCAACAATTTGCAATTTTTCCAATTATAATTTCTTTTTGAAGTTTTTTTTTCAATGTGACAAGGCAGCTTTGGTGATTGTGAATTATACAGGGTCCGGCAATAGTGCGTCGGGCATCTGTAGCTCCTAGAATAAAAAACTTGTGAATTTTGTTTAACTACAAACCTAAAGTATGTACTAGGATGTATTTCAGGAAAATATTTTAACTTCTATAGGGTGGCTCAAAAAAGTGTGAGTGGATCGGGATGACTTTTTTTAAATGGAACACCCTGTATATTATTGCATTTTTGGCTTCCTTTCAGATCATTTTACATAATCCTAAGACATGCATAAATAGATTTCAATAATTTCAGAGATATTAATAAATAAATAAAAATTATATAATTTTCAGCCTTTCTTAAAAAAATTATTAATAATAACAAGAACTGTTCTGAAATCAAAACAATATTAGATATTGACTTTAGATGGTCTGTACTTACTTTGCTATAAATATGGAAATCGTAAATCATACAGGATGTTCAAAATTCTACGCCAAACTTTCTAAAATGTAAAATAATTTTTCTTGGGTTTTTTAAATGGAACACCCTGTATAATACTTTTTCAATAGATGGAGAATTAAAAAATGAACATTTCTTGCATTTAGAGTATTTCAAAATTTTTAACGATTTCGCAGATATTTCCGGTTTTGTATTTCATATGGCATTTTCCACAGTAAATTTTTTAACCCCAAATGTCACCCAATGATTTTTCTCTCGTATTTTACCATTGAAAGCGCCATATGAAATAATACTGCGTGTATCCGGAAAACTACTAAAAATTTTGAAATACTTTAAATACAAAAAATGTTCATTTTTTAATTCTCCACCAAATAAAAAAATAATATACAGGGTGTTCCATTTAAAAAAAAAACAAGAAAAATTATTTTATATTTTTGAAAGTTTGGCGTAAAATGTTGAACATCCTGTATGATTTACGATTACCATATTTATAGCAAAGTAAGAACAGACCATCTAAAGTAAATTTCTAATATAGTTTTGATTTCAGAACAGTTCTTGTATTTTTAATATTTTTTTTTAAGAAGGGTTGAAAAAATACATATTTTAGATTTATTTTTAATATCTCTGAAACTATCGAAATAGATTTACTCATATCTTAGGATTATGTAAAATGATCTGAAAGGAAGCCAAAAATGCAATAATATACAGGGTGTTCCATTTAAAAAAAATCATCCAGATCCACTCACACTTTTTTGAGCCACCCTATAGAAGTTAAAATATTTTCCGGAAATACATCCTGGTACATACTTTAGGTCTGAACTTAAAGAAAATTCTCAAGGTTTTTATTCTAGGAGCTACAGATGCCCGACGCACTATTGCCGGACCCTGTATACTACTATGAACTGCCCATCATGTTCGACGTTTGGGAAATGTTTGGCAGGAGGGTTAGAGGTCGCGAAGCGGTACCAGCTTTATTAACTGAACTTCGCTTGGTTCTTAAACAAGAATGGAAAAGCATAACGCAATATGATATACGCAGCCTCAATGACAGTATGAATGGACGTATACAGACAGTTATAGCAGCCAGGGGAGGCAATACAAAGTATTGGAGTAATTTTTACAATTTTTTTCTGTTTGTATACTTCAGTATTACAGATGTTTTCCTTAATATCGTTAGTTCTGTTATCGTTATTAATGTTTATTAAAACAAGGATTGTATAGTTATTCTTTAACTTTTTTTTGATTTTAGTATAGAGTATCCGATGCAGCGTAATATAACTTTACGACAATAGTCACCAAAACCATCTCGCCATATTAAAAAATTACATCAAAAGTAATGATAATTGAAAAAATTGCAAATCGATCGTGATCAGTTCATTTCGTTCTCAAAAATTAACAAAAGCATGTATTGACATGATCCAAAAAATAAAATGCTCGGGAAACATGGTTCTTACTGCAAAATTATATTTTAGGAAAATTTACACACGAAATTATTGCACAGGGTGTTTTAAAGTTTAGATTAAAAACAACCCCTCAATTAACTCTGTATAATATGCCAATTACTAAAATTTATAAAAAAACGAGTTTACGAATTAAAGTTGATGTAATTATATTCAATTATATAATTATATACAGTTTGCTAAAAAAATCATGGAAATAGGGCTAAAATTAACAAAAATATAACACTTTAAATTTGACCAAAAATTTCTCCGTTGCGTTTTTTTGCATCTGAGTGTATATTCTATATTGAGTGGAATTGAGCACATCGTTATTGAGTTTGACAATAATAATAGACATGTTACTTATGTTATGTTAAAAGACATACAATAGAGAAAGAAGATGTTAACGTTGAAAGGCCGTGTTTATGTTAAACTGAGCTTTGATAAATTATAAATGCCAATATACTAATAAACTAATAAATGCAAACAACGAAATAGAGTACGTTTTCTGTTCAAGTGTTTATTTATGTTGAAGTTGTGAGTACATCGGTCTTTTTTTGTAATTCATTGGCAAGAGTATCGAAAAACAAATGTTTAGATTTCTTTGCCTTTATCGACTTCACAGTGGTATAAATTTCACGATCCCCAGTTTTTTTCAAATGCTTTAGATATCTTGTAAAAGATATCCCATCAAAAACATACAATGAAAAAATGCCAAGGCTATCAAAACAACTCTTTCAATATAAAAAGTTGTGATATCTCATGAAACTGACTTGATTCAGTTTATTTTATTTAGTCTCTCTTTAAGCACCTATTCAACAATTTTGTTATAAACTGTTAGTATCAGTATTAGTCATTTTTATTTCTGTAACAATTATATATGACTTGGTAATTGCACAGCACAATAATAATTATTTTATTAGCAGATTATTTTTTTATCTATACTAATATATAAAATCCTTAAGTGACTGACACACTGATTAATCACGATCCTGCTCAACCTGCTTAACGTAAGAAGCTCAGTTTTGGCATACAGGTTGATTCTAGGGCGTAGAGGTTCTATAAGAAGGGATTTTTCGAAATTCCAGTTCCAAGAGGGTGAAACCATGCACACCCCAAATATTACAATATTTTTTATTTAAAAAACGGTCAAGTTTCCGAAAAAACGCTTAAACACGTATATCTTTATTTTGTTTTTTTATATATTTTAAGATTTTTTAAAAATGTATACAGGGTGTTTCGAAAAATCTGGTCATTGATTAATCACGATCCTGCTTAAAGCGCTTGACGTAAAAAGCTGATTTTTGGAAAACAGATTGACTTTAGGGTGTAGAGGTTCGATAAGAAGGGATTTTTCGAAACTCGAATTCTAAGGGGGTGAAACTAAAACCCTCAAATATTAAAATATTTTTTATTTAAAAACCGGTGAGTTTTTCGGAAAAACTCTTAAACACGTATATTATTATTATTGTTTTACATACTTTAAGATTATTTTGTAAATTTATACAGGGTGTTTCATAAAATATGGCCATAGAATAATTACGATTCTGCTTAAACTGCTTGACGTTTAAAGCTGATATTTGGCAAACGGATTGACTGTGAGGTGTAGAGGTTCGATAAGGAGGGGCTTCTCGAATCTCAAATTCCAAGAGGGTGAAAACGCCCCTCAAATATTACAATATTTGTTATTTAAAAAACGGTTAGTCTTTCGGGAAAACGCTTGGACACGCATACTTTATTTTGTTTTTTACATATTTTGAATTTTTTTTTAAAAATAATACAGGGTGTTCCAAAAAGTTAGGTAATTTCTTAACCATGATTCTGCTTAAACTGCTTGACGTAAAAAGCTTATTTTTGGCAAACGGATTTTTCGAAAGTCAAATTCCAACGAGATAAAACTACCCCTCAAATATTACCAAGTTATATAATAATATCGCCATATGGTTTTTTCTCATGCTGACATAAATGTGAGAAAATTTTATCCAGTTTGTATGTTAATGAAAATTCTTGCTTTGCTTTATCATCACCATTACAAATGATTAATTCGACGCTAAAGAAGTCACTGGTACACGCTAGTAATTATTATAAAAGAATAATCTACCATCTCGATTACTAAGTAAATCTAAATAGTACCCTTAAAAATAAAGCTTTTTATAGAATATCATATCGTGCAAATTTAGTTTTTTAAATAAATTTGGCAAATTTGTTTTTTTAATAGGTCGATTTTGAGTAAATTTAACCGTATTTAATTTATTTTATTTTTGATTTTCGAAATAAGAAAGTTGTAACTTTCTTCAATTGCGAATCTGGGCTTAAATAATGCTGGTACAAATAGTATGTCCTATATGTGGATCTAATCCTGTTAATAAAGTATTTAATGCCATAGATTCAATTAAACAAATTTGAGCTTGTTTCTCGTTGTTAGTTAAGTTAGATTTTTCTATATTTGCATGCATTGCATTGCATCGCATTAAGAACTTGGTGGTACTCTATTTAAAAATGTTAAGGGCGATTTATTTGTAAGTTGTTTAACTCTCTGTAGGTCGTGAATTAATGAAGATAAATCTCTAGTAACACTAAAATGATTAAATTCTCATTTTGGTGTTAAAGATGTTTAATTTCAAAATATGAAGATGGGTTTCTTGAATTTATTAGTTGGGCTGCTCTACCTCTTAGTTTATTTTTAATACGAATAACTAATAAAAGTTTGTGTTTCCCAGTTGATATGCCAAAAGCACAATCACATGCATTTAAAAATGTTTGTAAAAATATTTTATCTCCGTTAAACTCTGTATTATCGAAAATATTATATATTATATGATTCTATCTCTGGTTCGTTATTTATTTCTGATTCAAACATTTTTAATTATTTAGTAAACAGTATTAATATCTAAAAATATTTTATTTTATTTTTATTTTCTATTTTATTTTAAATTAAGTAATCGATTAACAAAATAATCGATTTATTTAAAACTAAATTATTAATTTTATTGACTTTTTTAACTATTAGTAACTTAGTTAACACAATAACTAGGTTAAATTAAAATTAAATTAAAATAACCTTTGTTAAATAATCGTAAAATCAGAAAATATCTTATTTTTTGTTTTTATAACGTTTAAATAAAAATTTTATTTTCTTTTTTTCAAAATAATATTTTGTTTTTAAAATAACACTTACAAAAACGAAATAATTCTTTGCGTATTTACAATAATTTTACAAAAACCATGATTTTGTTTTGGTCTCACAGGTGTTTCTACCAGGGATTTCTAATCCGTAGATTTGTCTATGAGTGAGGACGCCAGATGAGTTTTCGTTTTCTTTCTTGATTTTCTTCGGTTCTTCTGCTTGAAGAATTGAAATCAACTGTTGGTAGTTGGTAGTTAAAATACTGTATTAAAAGAATGTTCTACCGACGTTGCACAGTATCCTACCGACTGCGCCAATTGTTATAATTTACTTTTCACTTTTCTTATTTAAAAAAAAATAAATCAACATATTTAAACTCTTTATTCAGTTTATAAATTTAACAAAATATAAAAGTAAATTATTACATGAACTACGATACGACATGTATGATAACTGTGGTACGAGTTGCTTTTCCTGGGAAAGACATCGGCTTAAAGTTTTCATCAACCTTAACTTAAAACCTTATTAAAGATAATAAAACATACATCTATTATTCTTTAGAAGACATATAATAATAAACAAACTTTTAATTTAGTAATAATACAAGAATTGTTTACATGTCGCCATATAAGAGCATGCTTGATTATAAAACTTTTAAATCTTATTTTATAATATGTAAAGTATATTTTACTGTAAAAAAATGTATTCATTTAAGTTTAATAATAAGTCTCTATCCTAAGACATGAATAAATATATTTCAATAATTTCAGAGATATTAATAAATAAATAAAAATTATATATTTTTCAGCCTTTCTTAAAAAAATTATTAATAATAACAAGAACTGTTCTGAAATCAAAACTATATTAGATATTGACTTTAGATGGTCTGTACTTACTTTGCTATAAATATGGAAATCGTAAATCATACAGGATGTTCAAAATTCTACGCCAAACTTTCTAAAATGTAAAATAATTTTTCTTTGGTTTTTTAAATGGAACACCCTGTATATTACTTTTTCAATAGATGGAAAATTAAAAAATGAACATTTTTTGCATTTAGAGTATTTCAAAATTTTTAACGGTTTCGCAGATATTCCCGGTTTTGTATTTCATATGGCATTTTCCACAGTAAATTTTTTAACCCCAAATGTCACCCAATGATTTTTCTCTCGTATTTTACCATTGAAAGCGCCATATGAAATAATACTGCGTGTATCCGGAAAACTACTAAAAATTTTGAAATACTTTAAATACAAAAAATGTTCATTTTTAATTCTCCACCAAATAAAAAATAATATAGAGGGTGTTCCATTTAAAAAAACAAGAAAAATTATTTTATATTTTTGAAAGTTTGGCGTAAAATGTTGAACATCCTGTATGATTTTACGATTACCGGCTATTATAGCAAAGTAAAGAACAGACCATCTAAAGTAAATATCTAATATAGTTTTGATTTCAAGGCTGGTTCTATGATTTAATATTTTTTTTTAAGAAGGGTTGAAAAATACATATTTTAAATTTATTTTTTAATATCTCTGAAACTATCGAAATAGATTTACTCATATCTTAGGATTATGTAAAATGATCTGAAAGGAAGCCAAAAATGCAATAACATACAGGGTGTTCCATTTAAAAAAAATCATCCAGATCCACTCACACTTTTTTGAGCCACCCTTTAGAAGTTAAAATATTTTCCGGAAATACATCCTGGTACATACTTAGGTCTGCACTTAAACAAAATTCTCAAGGTTTTTATTCTAGGAGCTACAGATGCCCGACGCACTATTGCCGGACCCTGTATACTACTGTGAACTGCCCATCATGTTCGACGTTTGGGAAATGTTTGGCAGGAGGGTTAGAGGTCGCGAAGCGGTACCAGCTTTATTAAATGAACTTCGCTTGGTTCTTAAAGAAGAATGGAAAAGCATAACGCAATATGATATACGCAGCCTCAATGACAGTATGAATGGACGTATACAGACAGTTATAGCAGCCAGGGGAGGCAATACAAAGTATTGGGGTAATTTTTACAATTTTTTTCTGTTTGTATACTTCAGTATTACAGATGTTTTCCTTAATATCGTTAGTTCTGTTATCGTTATTAATGTTTATTAAAACAAGGATTGTATAGTTAGTCTTTAACTTGAATTGGTCTTTAACTTGTCTCTTTAACTTGAACATCAGGTTAACATGATGACAGATCATGATCAATGACAGATAAAGAATTCTTACGGAAAGTTACACTTTACGATATAATTTTCTAACTGTTAAAGGCAAACCCCATTTAAACACAAAACTGAAATCAACTGTTGGTAGTTGGTAGTTAAAATACTGTATTAAAAGAATGTTCTACCGACGTTGCACAGTATCCTACCGACTGCGCCAATTGTTATAATTTACTTTTCACTTTTCTTATTTTAAAAAAAATAAATCAACATATTTAAACTCATTATTCAGTTTATAAATTTAACAAAATATAAAAGTAAATTATTACATGAACTACGATACGACATGTATGATAACTGTGGTACGAGTTGCTTTTCCTGGGAAAGACATCGGCTTAAAGTTTTCTTCAACCTTAACTTAAAACCTTATTAAAGATAATAAAACATACATCTATTATTCTTTAGAAGACATATAATAATAAACAAACTTTTAATTTAGTAATAATACAAGAATTGTTTACATGTCGCCATATAAGAGCATGCTTGATTATAAAACTTTTAAATCTTATTTTATAATATGTAAAGTATATTTTACTGTAAAAAAATGTATTCATTTAAGTTTAATAATAAGTCTCTAAGAGTTTCAGATTATATATAAATAAAAAAAAAATTCTCTACATGATTCAGGGAGAATTATACATATTATCTGAAACTTTTTATGTACTTTATATTATAAAGGTAATATTAAAGCTTCCCAACTTTGACGCGTAGGGAAAGTTCTTTCATTTCTTAGCAAAGAAAGTTTGGTAAAGAAAGTTTTTAAGTAGACACGTCCGTCAGAATTTGATAGATTAGGCTTTCTAACGTTCTTGTTAATAAACTTTTATATATCCACTCTAAATATTTTAAATATTTAGCTTTTAAAAAGAATTTTGCTAATATTATGTATACTATTTTTTATACTATTTTCGTCGGTACGCATAATTACATATTGATTCAATAGGTTTAACTGCATTTACAAGAGACTGACAAATTATGCCATCTTTAATCCGAGTAGTATCAAGTGGTGTAAAAATGAGACACACCAATACACCGGGTGCGTCTCAAAAGTAGCTCACCCCTATAACTTTTTTATTTTTTTAGATAAAAAACGAGATTTGGTATGTTAGTATATGACTTAAATTAAGATTGACTGACGTATTCAATTGTTTTCGGTCACTTCCTGTTTCACCGTAAATGACTACAACTTTTGATTTTTAAATGGCACCCTCGGTATTTTTTTACTTTGTTTGATAGAAAATGACATTCTGAATTTCTATTCTATATATGTCAACTTTTGCTTAATAAAAAATTGTATTTTAAATTTCAATCTGCCATGGCTATGTTAAAAACACTAATTTGTAATCAAGGAACCTTGGAAATATAGATTTGATCATCTAACGTTTTTAATGTCGTATCCTGACCGGTTAAAAGATACCCAAATGGTATTTTTAATCATATCTCAATTTTTTCAAATGGAACGAGGGTGGCTCATTAGAATATTTGGAAAAAGCATTTTTTTACGAATAATTTGATACCACACACTTGGTAGTTCGACTCAAATTGTCGCTATGAACCACTTGTTACAATTTCAAATAAACCATATTCGAAAATGTCAAAAGATGACATATAATATGTCATTCTATTCAAAGTGTCATTTTCTATCGAATAAAGTAAAAAATTCACAGTCCTTTACAAAGATGCAACCGGGGGGGCATTGAAAATGATGAATAAAAACGTAAAAATATGATTAGTGTTAATATGAGTGTATTACATACATATGTTTAAATAACGAACTTCACAAAAAACAACAGATTTAAAGATTCACTGAAAAAGTAGTAGTGTTAACATTAAATAAAACATTATCAATAATAATTATGCGATCGCACCTATCCGTAAAAGAAGCAAGCAAATAAACCTCGAAAAAAACAAAATAACATACAAAACATCAGGTTAACATGATGACAGATCATGATCAATGACAGATAAAGAATTCTTACGGAAAGTTACACTTTACGATATAATTTTCTAACTGTTAAAGGCAAACCCCATTTAAACACAAAACTTTTTAATACCTACTACTGTATCTAAAAGACTTTTTTTAAATTACTAAATTCTTAGCCACGCTTCTGTTTTCTTGGCTGTTGTGCGTCACGTCACAGATTAACAGGCCCACGTTTGCACCACAAGGCGATGCTGTAGACCACTAGGTAGACCGGTCGTAGAAATTTATGTTATACAACTTGTAGTCAATATACACAAATATTATCAAAAGCTTTTTTTCTTTTAAAATGTGTTCAGATTTTGTAAAAACTATAAGTCAAAATCGCAAAACTTAAATTTGATATGAGTTTCTTAGTTTTTAACTAATATAGTTGCGAATTACAAAAATTCCTTTTCAATGAAAATTAATCAGTTAAATAAAATAATTTAATAAATTACTAGCTTTTTCCCGCGACTACGTTCGCGTTATACCTCGAATCGTTCATGCATTGATTTAAATGATTTTTTACTAATTTATTGAGAGCTAGTTAGCATAGATGTTTTTTATTTTTCATCTCCTTTTTATTTATTAAGAGCACTAATACTCTCTTTATAGTTTATTTTTTATTCTTTGAATGATAATTGAGGAAGATATATTTCGTTATGATGTCACTAAATAAACCCTGGTATAAAATTTTATACTGTCTGGTTTATAATGTTATAGTATTGCATTTTCGTACAGCAAACTTCCATTCCCTTTTCTACTCCCTAAGTGTATAAATTTCATAAATTTGCTTTATCTTTGTGCCAATTTTTATGTGTATAATCCAGAGGTCACCAAGTTTTATATAAATTTTTACTAACTTTACCCATTTGGTTGATGAATTTCAAAAATTTCTTCTAATTATTTTTGTAGGATTTCATTTTTCTAGACCAAATAGTAAGGAATTTTCATACAGCAAACTGTTCCGACATAATTTTACTCTCTAAGAGGATGAATTTCCTAAAATCGCTTTGTGTAGCTAATTCACTAATGGCGTTTAAACGAACCTTTGTGCTAATATTTATGTATCTAAACCTGGCGGTATGAACTCACTCCTAAAATATCTAAAAACTTAAAATATAATCTAACTGACACACCACTGACAATGACAAATAATTTATTTCTGGAGGTATTGTGTGTAGGTGTTTTCAGGTATGTTTTAGTATTTAGTCGTTTTACACAAAGAAATAGCCATTAAGCACTATAAAAATACTTCATAACAAATCTACACATATATACATTTCATTCAAAAAAAGAATCATCAAGATTGGTGAAGCGGTTTCGGCGGGATGGATGCAACAAAAAAAACCTTTGAGGTTTTATATATGTATGGATTAATTATTTTTCCAACATATTTTACTTTGCAAATTTTTATAAATATTCAGACTCGCCAATATCGTAGTCCACAGTGTCCAGCCTGTTTAGCCAAACGTAGGCCGATTCCTCTTCGGAGGCGTGCGGCGTCGCGTCGTGACCCTGGCTGATGGAGGAGTCTGAAGACGCTCATCCGCGCAGAGGAGCAAGTTGACTGCGTAGCGTATTGCGTATTAATCGATTCTGAAACTTTTTATCTCATTTATAACATATTACGCAAGTTTATTATCTTAATCTCGATTTTAATAGATAAATATGTGAAATGCCACCTGAGTATCTTCCGCCATGACATGTTTTTACTTTTTTGTTATGGTAAAATGATTTTTATAAACTTTATTCAATAAAGTATATTTTCCTCCATTTGGTGATTTTTTAATTTTAAGCGAAAATTAAGTATAACATTTTAGGAAAAAGAAACACTGTAATATTTAAAAGAATAAGAAGAAATTAGTCTTATTTTGAAAGAAAAATATAGAAAAACTCTTTCTATAGAAAAAGTCTTTATACTAACCAGAATCCGGTGACATATACGCGGTCTCACCGGAAACATTACTTATTACTTCGCATAACTTGAAGAATATCTACTTTTAATAATGAACACTTCAGAAATACACCAGTAAAAACATTTATTATTTGAGATTAAAACTCGAATTAAATTATAAATATTAGTTACCTATGTTGTTATAGCTTTTATAGGCCTGTTTAACGACTTAATAAGTTACCTAGCGAAAAAATCTGTGCGCGTACCTACCACTATTGTTACAGGTTAATTCGTTAAAGAAATATGTTACACAAGTTAAAAACGCTAAAATTTTAATGGTATTACTTGTGCATTATTGGCCTTATAATGTAATTTGTTGGAATTATATCTTCTTTAAATATAATTAGACTTTTTAACGACTTTTAAGTTACCTAGGAAAAAATCTGTGCACGTACCTACCAGTATTGTTACAGGTTAATTCGTGAAACAAATGTGTTACATATTATTCGTGGTATTAGTGGTATTATATTGGAATCAGCTTGGCATTAGTGGGGCATTATATGAGAAATTTTGGTATTTAATTTGTATTTTTGGCATTACTTTGGCATTAGTATACAGACATTTGTCAGCGGTTTACTCCTTGTAGATAATCAAAAAGTTTTTTGATAAAATTTGCTTTTCATGTCAGATCATTTCTATGAAAAATTACATTAGATTTTTATTAAAGACGCTGGGTAATTAAAACATTGACTAATAAACCTTGTCCACTTTAAATACGGGGTCACGAAATATCCTCCTTGGAGTGTTTGGGTTAAGGGGTGTATAATAAATTAATCGTTGTTTTATAATAAAAACCATAAAACATTTATTTGTGAGTAAAATAATGCAATGGTTGGATATCTCTCCTTTATAATTCGGTGACTAAAAATACACTAAAATAATTAGAAAAAAAATCTTGTACTTATTTAGTAATTACGTCAATATTAATTAATTGACTTTCTAGTCTATTTTATTTTATGTACAAATATATTATTAAATTTTAAGCATTAAGTAATAAAACACTTTGTGCCCTCTTATATCGTAAAAGGTTACGAAATATACTCCTGGTTACACCCCTTACAGAAAACAGTGTAAGGGGTGTAAATAAATTGTATAATCACTGTTTTTTATAATAAAAACTATAAAATATTTCTTATTTGTGAGATTAAAAAAACAAAACAATGCATTGGTTAAAATAAGTACATTCAATACTGTTTTCAATTGTTAATTCAATAATGTGTTATAACATAATATAGCCATTACTATTATACTATTATTATTAAAATAATATGTGTGTAACATATTTCTTTAACGAATTAACCTGTAACAGACATTTATATGCCCAGTATATTTTTGTTTAACAAACCAATCAGGAAAAATCCAAAACCTACCGTTATAGGAGGTATAAGACGATTAAACTTATATAATGACAACTACTTATCGGATAACAAATTAATTACTACTGTCAGCTAGTTCAGCTACTGTCTAGGTAGAATTTACCTAGAGTACCTACACCTACCTATGATGATGTAGGTAGATTAAAGCTTATTTTGACGTTACCTCTCACTTCGGTGTCACAAGCTGAATTTTTCAGGGATGGAAGTACAGTACATCACAGTACATGATATGGGGACCCTTATTCCGAAAGTAGTACAAAATTAAACAGGGTAAAAAGGCACTATCATCAAAAATCGATATATTAATACCACCGTATAGAGAAAACAAATACTTATTTTTTGATCCAGTACAGAATAAAGTCTTCGTAGGGAGTAATTTTTTATAATTATTTACAAAAAAACATTTCCATTAGCGCTTATGACCAAAAAAAAACTTTAAACATGAATAATCATTTCAATCATGCGAAAATTTGGTTTAAAAATAGAGATTTTTTTTTAATATAACTTTCATTTAACGAAAAACGAAGGCCTAAATGAAAAAAAGAAACAATTTAAAAGTTTCGCTTATGTCTTGACAAGGTATAAAAGCAAACCCCATATTTTTTGCTTTTAAACTAATAAAGATATATCAATAAACAATTAGCGATGTAATGGTTTTTGCGCGCGCTGGCCGACTGCCGCCGCGCTGCGCCAAGATTTCCTATACCCTTGTATATATGACGTCATGGTGTGGCAAATGTAGCATTTTAATTCGATTTGGGCTCCCTTATGTAGGATAACAGAAACATTTTCAATGTTAAAAAAGCTGCTATTTAAAAATCAAAAGTTGTAGTAATTTCCGGTGAAACAGGAAGTGAGAAGAAAACAATTGAATAAGTCAATAAATCCTAATTTATGTCATATACTAACATACCAAATTTCGTTTTTCTAACTGAAAAAATAAAAAAGTTATAGGGGTGAGCCACTTTTGGAACGCGCCCGGTATAGGTAAAAAATGAAACAATATTATAATAATATAATTATTGTTAGAAACATTTAACAATAGTTATTGTTAGAAGAGTGAAGAATAAAGAGATAAAAGTAAAAATATGTAGCAATATAAATAAAATAATAATAAATAATTTTTTGTGAGGTTGCCGATTTTCAATCTTAATTTTTTTAAAACGTCAATTTTGACAGATATGACGCCATTTTTCCGATAGACACATTTTAGTTAATTTCAAAAAAATATATAGTTTAGTAGATTCACTAAAAACGATGAGACACTTAAAATGATTCAAGAACATTTCATTTTTAAATCCACTGTATATCGAAAACGGTAAGTGCAAAGCATACTAAACCATATATTTTTGAAATTAGCTAAAATATTATGTCTACCGGAAGATGCTGAAATATTTGGGGGATTCCATTTAAAAAAAATCAAGATGGCGTCGTATCTATCAAATTTGACTTTTAAAAAAATTTAGATGAAAAGCCGGCATTCTCACGAAAAATTACATTAAAATATCTTTTTCTACGACTAGCCTAGAAAATGCAGTTTGACACATGGAAAACTCGATCTGAAATTATCATTTTGCAAACTGTTGTATGCTAAGGATTTAGCGCACGACATGTGTCATTTTGCACACGACATGTGTCAGTTATAACATTTTTAACCTCCAATGTTTAGCTGAAACGCCAAAGGCAACGTAGCCGTCAGAAAAGTGTCATCATTACATCGCAAATTATTTCACAAAACTGGCAAAAGCTGAGTGAGTCTGTTGCTAATTTGTAGTCGTAGAAAAAATAGCGTAAAAGACTCGTTCGAAAACTTCTTTGTATACTCGTTTGACTTGTGGCTCTTACCTGCGGCTCGAGCCAACAAACTGTCGAACTCGTGTGCAAAACGTCGTTTTCGAAACTCGTTGTTTAATATACTATTTTACTATCTTAAAATAGGATATAGGAAAATTTTAAATTGGGTGGGACACTTAAAATGAAGTCCCTGTGCACTATACAGAGTGGACCATTTTGATTGTTTAGGGTATCTAGGAAACCATGAGAAATATTCAAATTTTGATACTGCAGTCTCGGGTTCTTTTTTTGAAAAAGATACAATAGCGCAAACGGATCGTGGCTATCTTGATCGGTTTCGAAGCTACAGGGGGATTCTCAAATTTTGTACTTTTTGAAGATGTTCGATAGTTTGTTTATTTCAGCAACCACCGAAAAATGAATTATACATTCTAAAGGAACTTTTCTGTGTAGAATGCAGTGGCGTAGTCAGACTTTTTTCGAAAAAAAAATATTTTTTGAGATATTAACTATACTTATGTTTTTTTAAATAGAAGCCCCTGTATATTTTTAAATTTTCTTATTCAGTTTGGCATGAGCTTCTCGAAAATATATAACACTCTATATTTATTTTCACTATTAACCTCAACATTTCAAATTTTTCTTAAAATATCCACTTAGTAGATAGTAGGTCGCGCCGAGTAACAAAGTAAACGGTTGTCATGGTGATCGGGACATACCTTTGATGGATGCGTGACATTTCATTTCAACAGATTGAAGTGTGTGTATTTTAAATAATAAAAAAATGAGTAAATTTGAAAATTTTGAGAAATATAATATGTTAGAATGTTATATTGTGTCTAACAAACATAAGTAAATGACAGCTGATTTATATTTTGAGCGGTATCCAGAGCGCGAGCAACCAAACCCAGCCATTTTTAAAAGGTTAGAAGATATAGTTTAATCAATTTTGGATCTTTTCAAAAACCACGTCCGAAAAATTATCAGAAAGAAGATGAAGAAAATCAATATGTTAATGTCCTCGGAGCCGTAACACTAGATCCAAGAACATCAAGTAGAGCTATTGAAATGCTGTTAACGGCAGCGTGCGGAAACGGTATCAACTCTGTCTAGATAATAATAGGCAGCAGTCTGAACATTTAATGTAGTCTTCGTGTTTTTATTTTTTTATATTAACTGAGAAGCCCGATTGAAGTAACCTCTTGAGTTTCTATTAAAATATGTTCTTTTGTTTCTGTCACACTTATTTTTTATTTGCTTCGTATTGTTCGATTTTATTTAATTGCTAATTCATGTATTCGGCTCCGAGGACATTAACATATTGATTTTCTTCATCTTCTTTCTGATAATTTTTCGGACGCGGTTTTTGAAAAGATTCAAAATTGATTGAACTATCTTCTAACCTTTTAAAAATGGCTGGGTTTGGTTGCTCGCGCTCTGGATACCGCTCAAAAGATAAATCAGCTGCCATTTACTTATGTTTGTTAGACACTCATTCTAACATATTATATTTCTCAAAATTTTCAAATTCACTTATTTTTTTATTATTTAAAATACACACACTTCAATCTGTTGAAATGAAATGTCACGCATCCATCAAAAGTATGTCCCGATCACCATGACAACCGTTTACTTTGTTACTCGGCGCGGCCTACTATCTACTAAGTGGATATTTTAAGAAAAATTTGAAATATTGAGGTTAATAGTGAAAATAAATATAGAGTGTTATATGTTTTCGAGAAGCTCATGCCAAGCTGAATAAGAACATTTAAAAATATACAGGGGGTTCTATTTAAAAAAACATAAGTATAGTTAATATCTCAAAAAATATTTTTTTCGAAAAAAGTCTGACTACGCCATTGCATTCTACACAGAAAAGTTCCTTTAGAATGTATAATTCATTTTTCCGTGGTTGCTGAAATAAACAAACTATCAAACATCTTCAAAAAGTACAAAATTTGAGAATCCCCCTGTAGCTTCGAAACCGATTAAGATAGCCACGATCCGTTTGCGCCATTGTAATTTTTTCAAAAAAAGAACCCGAGACTGCAGTATCAAAATTTGAATATTTCTCACGGTTTCCTAGATACCCTATAAAAACAACCAAAATGGTCCACCCTGTACATGGTCCGTTTAAATTAAATAGGTATGAGAAGCTAGTTTTTTGGAGGAGTAAATTGTCACATATTTACACCCCATACCTTAATAATAAATAAAATGTACATTTTTTGGTGTACGTCGAATATTTTTAATATTCTGACAGTCTTCTGAACCATCAGTTTCTAATTTTTAGCCGACCATACCAATAGGTATGGTAGGCTATTAAGATCGACAAAAAAGTTTTTTTAATTTCACTCAAAATGAGTTATTTGGGTCATAAATGACCTAAATACAAAATATTTTTCATGGTGTCTGTCTGTCCGTCTGTCTCTCCGTCGGTAACACGATAACTCAAAAACCGCTAAACCGATTTTAACCAAATTTGGCACAAAAATTCTGTGGCACCCGAGAATCTGGTTATTAGTTTATGGTGGGGGTGGGGAGTTGGTAAGGGGGTATAGGAGGGGGTTAAAAATTAAAAAAAATTATAACTCCAAAATTACAGTAGCTAGCGAAACGCGGTTTTCAATTTAAGATTAGGAATAATATTTGCAACAAAATTTTTAATAACATCAAAATCAGTCAAAATAGCAGTTTTTGGGTTAAAAAAATGGAAAAATTCCTTTACTTTGAAACTAAAAGATCTAGCCTACCAACTTTTTATTAACATATTTTAGTATGGGCGGCTATACGTGCCTCCCGGCGTCAATTTTTTTAACATAGTTATGTTTTATGACGCTTAAATACGTAGGGGAGAGCGGGGCAAGAGGATCCCTCCAAGGTTTGAAAACTTATAAGTCACGTCTACTGCTAGATTGAAAGTCATGTTTTGTCAAGCCGTTAGCTTTCAAATGTTGTCTACGTGCTTTTAGTTATTCTTACATTTTAGTAGGGTCGGGCCGAATTTATTATATTAAAAAATTAGTGCCGTAAACATGGTAATATCAGAGATTAAGAAATTAGACCGTGCTAAAATTTCCGGTGAACAGGCAGTTCTAAAAAGTTTTCGAAAAATATACAGGGAAATTTAAAAGAAAATGCACGATTTTGAACATTTTTTGCGAAAAAAACTCATAAAAGTGTTCCTCGGGTCGAAATATACCACTCCTGAAAATATTTGGACTTATTTAAGACTCACCCTGTATACTTGATATTATTGATATTGATAACATATCAATACCAAAAAATAATATCATATTATTATAAAATGCAAATATGGTAGCGTGTTTGTCATCATCTCATTGTCATTTATGATTTCTAAAGCCTATTAATTATACCTCAATTTAACGAAACAACGTAGCTCGTGACTACAGGTATTTAGACTTGTTTTAGTTTTTGTCTTCCGCGTTCCTCGTTCGATGCCATCCACGAAACGCTGCGGCAAAAGAAGATTTATTGTTAAAGTCCAAAACAAAAAAGAATAAGAAAAACTGCTGTATTATGGATTTATTTTCTCTTTTCGTTCATAATTCAGGTGTACACGAGGCACGTTTTGTTTTTATAGTGGTAATGTGGATTGAGCAAAAAGTTTTCCCATTTCTGTATATTAATTGCCTACATAAAACAATTAACATTTTCTAAAAAAGAAAATTAGATAGCTATCATTTCATTCATTAGACAGCTATTGTTTTATTTTTGAAAATAATCTTTGGATTTAGGTTGAAATTTAGGTGAATTTCGGTTTCATTTGAAGTTTGGAAACTAATTTTAAGTTTAGAAAAAAGTCATTAATGAAGCTAATTTGTAGCGTTTTTTAAACAACTACCACTGCGAACGGCAGCTTTTCATCGGAGAGCAGTAGTGGATAAGGTATTTCACTGGAAAGAAAACTAATTAAGAACAATAAACAAAAAAATAGATATGCGCCAGGCATGTACAGAGAAAGAAAACACAGTTGTATATTACTTAAAACTAGTGACTATATTTATTCATGATGAATTCTGATGGTAAATAGCATTGTACAATTTTAATAATTATTATAGTGGTTATTTGTTGAGTAAAACTATGTATGTAAATAATATTAAATATGTTCTATGAAAAGACTATGAAAAAATACAATGCGTGTAACGTTATAGAAAATATATAAGAAAAGTAGCATTACTTTATTTAAATTGTTAAATTTTATGCGGTGTTAAATCTGATATGTTGCAACCTGTAGATTCTAGAATCTATGTCTCGTTATTCATCTGTTAATATAGCGCAATAATGATATCTATAGAAAGTAATACTATTACAAGGCGTAATATAATGAAACCTAAAATCTAAATCACATTGTAACTACTGAATCGACATAAATGTTCTTAATAATCTAACCACTAAATATAGTCTGTACGATATTATTTAAAATGTACGTCACTGTTTAAGACTGAAAATATAGAAAATCTAAAACATAAAAACTAGAACGTAAATCTACACTTAGCTGTTCTTTATATAATCTTGCTTCAAACAGTAGCAGCGTGAGGTGGTCTCGCATCTCTGTACTCAGCCATCCAACACAACCAAAGGGGCCAGAATGAGACACCATAAATTGGTACAGCCGTAACTAACCAGCTTACAGCTGGGAACGAAGCAGCATGGGACTCAAGCTACATCCACGCTCTGGCACTTATATGTAAGAAAAAATCGTTCTTACTGGGGACACTCGTCCACAGGACATCCGTACATAAGATAATGTCCGTACATAAGACACTACCCGTACCTTGGATACAGTCCGTACCTTGGACACAGTCCGTACCTTGGACACAGTCCGTACCTTGGACACAGTCCGTACCTTGGACCCTAAAAATATGAAACTCTTGTTTAAAACCAAACAAGGTCTAATAAACAAAATAAACCTACCTCGAAATACTTCCGAGGGCTCAATAAATAATAAACAACATGTCCTTTCTTCCATGTGACATTCTGGAGGACAAAAGAAAAGGGACGCCAACGTGCCAGCAAAACACAAATACAAGTTGGGACATCCGTAACTACCCTAAAAAAATATTCAATAATAATATCGAATCTATAAAAGGTAATAACTCATCTTTACCTGTACCCCTCGAAATAGCAGCTGATTCAAATTATACAGCAAGACTTAAATAATCACCATTTCCAAAAGCTGGGATACAACAGAGCGTCAAAACAAAGTGAGGTTAAGCACGGAGACAGTTGACAGAAGCGATGTTGACAGCGCCTCCTCAGAGCAATAACAGGGTTGTGTCGAACGATAACAGGGTTGGCGACTAAGGAACGTAAAAATTACGCGTCAAATAAACTAACAGGCCTGAAAGAGAGGGAATCCGGTGATGATAGGCCAGACATCATATATTATATATAAAAAGACATGTAACGAACTAAAAACGTTACAAATTGTTAAACCTAATGTAAAATAAAATGGACGCTTAATTTATGTTTTTAACAGGGCAATAAATACATCAAATGCTTGACATAATAAAATATAATATTTGGTATTTTGTGGCGATTAGTACGAAATGTTATTAGATAAAATTAAAAACCTATATACTTTAAACTAAATTACTTAATGGTCAGAAACGGTTTGTTTTAAGTAAAGAAACACATGATGCCAGAGGTCAGAGAATCATAAAACTTAAACCCATTAATGAAATGAAAAATGTAGACACCCGTTTGGAAAATTGGATTTTTTTTGACAACTAAATTCAACGGCAGCTATGGTTACTGCTTGAAAGCTGTTTATATACATTATATTATTATTGAAATCCATTTCATCTGTCTTCATTTAAAGCTCATTTAAAATATTTGTTTTAGTCACCAATTCTGACATATAGAACTATATTTGACAGTTTTCTGAAAAATATTAAGTATGTTTTTTCAAAAACTGTCAATTATTAAGGCATAGTTTGGTTTGTTAAATTAAAATCTACTGGAAGAAAATATGTTTATTCAACTTACAGTATTTTAGGAACTGCTATGTTGCATACTTTTTAATCGAACGACTAGTGTTGATATGAAAACTAGGAACAGTGATTTTAGAACCCAGTTTCAGTTGTGAAGCAGTTTTAATTCTGTAAACTTTGGTAACGTAACTAGTATTTGCTAACACAGATTGCATTTGCCGTTGTTAGATTGGCTTCAGCTCGCCTGTAGCACTCTATTGTTTGTGATGAAGAACGTTAGTTTATCTGTTCCAATCTAACCTTTCAATTTGTTTGTATTTGTTAGTAAGAAAAACGATTGACGAGGGAAAGAACAACGGTTGAGAAAGTTCTTGTAGCTTCTCATTTGCCTTTTAGTATATTGTAATATTTGTAACATATAAAACGATATCTATACAGGGTGAGTATAAAATAAGTATTAAATAAGTTCAAATATTTTTAGGGGTAGTATATTATTTCGACCCCTGAATCACGCGATTATGAGTTTTTTTCCGTGAAAAAAAAATCTTGAAAATTTAACATAAGAGTAGATAAAATACACAAGAAAGAAAACCACCAAGAAAAGATCAAGTGGTTCGCAAAATATAAGCAAAAAATGTTTTTTTTTTAATTTTCAACGCAGCTAACTCGGTTATTTTGGATTTATTTTAAAAACGGCAAAGAGAAAATACGTTTCTTTTATCGAGATCTACCAGCCCTAAAAATGTTTGCACTTATTTAAGAGCCTGTATACTAATTAACCTGAATGCCCCAGTGAAAAATAAATCAAAAATAAATTACAAGTTCTAGGTATCAGCAGATATGTACTGCGAAAAAGTTGAAAGATCCCTGTTGTTTTCTTAGTTTGGAGATTTCAGTTCTCTAGAACTTCTAATCCTAGGTCATGTCACGGAGACATCCTCTATGTTATAATACTACTCCGGTCAAAATAAACATTTCAATCCACCAAAATTCCGACAAAGCTGAATTTTGGGTTAGCCATTATAATACATCTCGCTTTATGTTATATTGATATATATTCCACATTCCACAGAATTAATATTTCAACACGCGTTTATTATATGTATAGTAAATATTTAGGAACAAAACTTTTCACTTAAACTGCAGGAATATAATTACAATATTATGATTTAATTTTAGTATAATGAATTAGTACCGTATGGATCGAATAAAAACGGCGTCAGCGATGGCTATGAAATGAACATCGATGACATTTCCCATATAAATTGTAGCGTTTTTTTTAAACATTACCACTGCGAACGGCGGCTTTTCATCGGAGAGCAGTCGTGGATAAGGTATTTCACTGGAAAGAAAACTAATTAATAACAATAAACAAAAAAAATAGATAATGGGCGCCAGGCATGTACAGAGAAAGAAAACACAGCTGTATATTACTTAAAACTAATGACTATATTATTCAAGATGGACTGTGATGGTAAATAGCATTGTACAATTTTAATAATTATTATAGTGGTTATATGTCAACGAAAGTGATGTTAAGAATTGTACTAAATATCTATGAAAACAACTATGATAAAATACAAGACATGTTAAGTTTAAGAGAATATATGAAATGTAGCATTACTTTAATTAATTTGATATATTTTATATGATGTTAGTGCAATAATAATATCTATAAAAAAGTAATACTATTACAAGGCGTAATGTGATGAAACCTAAGATCTAAATCATATTTTAAATATTAAATCGACATGAATGTTCTTAACAATCTAACCACTAAACATAGTCTGTACGATATTGTAAGAGTCTCAGTTTATTTTTCTTTGGTTCAGTGAAAAATAAATAGCCTTACTGGCGTACAGTAGTAAATTTAAATCTCTCGGGCGCCACCTCTGTTATTTATAGTGGAAGAGGTCCACGTTTCGCCAATACGGGTAGCTTTTATACAGTGGAGATACCAGGGAGTGATGAAATGAAAAGAAATAAAACACACAGTTAACTATAACATAACATTAAGGCTTTATTTAATTAATTAACTATATGCTAAATACCCCAGGAAGTTTCAATGACTTTAAATTGTAATGAAAGTGAAAGAAAATTTATAATTAAAGACTCGTAAAATAAAATTTACAACAACAATCGAGCACCTCTAGAGTTTTGACCGTATAATCTCGATATGCAACTCACTGTCCGATTTAATCACGCGAATTCAAAGCGCGTTTTTGACATGACGCTCTAGTAAATAAAACGACGCGAGTTTCTAACCGGCGTCTAACTTAACGGCGTCCTAGTAAACACAGACATGTACGTACCGGAGCGATATACTATTTTATAACCCGACTTTCTAAACGTCGGCGACGTCGTTACAGACGTCCCGGATAAACAAACGCGAGCCCTGGATCGTTTGCCGTAGAACGAAACGGCGTCCTGTGGGATAATTACGCACCCGAGCCCTGAATCGTGCGCAGTAGAACGAGATGGCGTCCTGTGGGATAGATAGGCACGCGAGTCCTGGATCGTTCGCAGTAGCACGAAACGGCGTCCTGTGGGATAGATACGCACGCGAGCCCTGAATCGTTCGCAGTAGGACGAAACGGCGTCCTGTGGGATAGATACGCACGCGAGCCCTGAATCGTTCGCAGTAGACGAAACGGAGTCCTGTGGGATAGGTACGCACGCGAGCCCTGAATCGTTCGCAGTAGGACGAAACGGAGTCCTGTGGGATAGGTACGCACGCGAGCCCTGAATCGTTCGCAGTAGGACGAAACGGAGTCCTGTGGGATAGGTACGCACGCGAGCCCTGAATCGTTCGCAGTAGGACGAAACGGAGTCCTGTGGGATAGGTACGCACGCGAGCCCTGGATCGTGCGCAGTAAAAACGAAACGGCGTCTCGGTTAGTCGCCTGGATAAGCACAGTCCACACCGCCCGGTCAGGACCACCTCGGGATGTCGGCGAGATCCCACGGCGCTCCTGATGAGAATACGGGAACTACAGAACCAGTCGCGGGATAGACGAGATCCTGCTTTAGTTCCAAGAACATTCGCGACCCGGGTATTTACTGTACTACCTTAACCGCTATCTGTCTCCCTTTTTAATAAAAGAAATCGGTCTTCGCGTCCACGTGATCCGTTCAGCTCCCCTACCTGCTAGAGGACGGTTGGCCCTGAACGAATACAAGTTTTTGCTAGCTATTGCGATCGCGCGTTCTAACTATCTCTGTCTCCCTTTTTAATAAAAGAAATCGGTCTTCGCGTCCACGTGATCCGTTCAGCTCCCCTACCTGCTAGAGGACGGTTGGCCCTGAACGAATACAAGTTTTGCCAGCTATTGCGATCGCGCGTTCTAACTATCTCTGTCTCCCTTATCCCTATAACGCGTCAAGGCAGTAAAGTAAACGGTATTAACAATAAAAAGAATACGACCTACTCTCGATCACTTTGGCGGTGGGTGCTTACCTTATACAATACGGCGGCAGGCGGCAGGCGGCTGGCAGCTGGCAGCAGGACACTTGGCAGGGCACTCCGGACTCGAACTTCACTGTTCACGTGCGACCACACAACTCACTCTGTCGTGCCAGTACTGCCGAGGTACTCGACTACGCTCCCCTCCACTCAACCTGCACAGGTAGGGCGAGCGGCGCAAACGTCTCGGTTTCTCGCACCGAACCACGGCGACCAAAACCGATCAAAACTCTCTTACAAAATGGCAATTAAATATTTAACTTATTTAATTCAACAATAGAAACATTAATGAAGTTCATTACAATAATGAGTTAACAATAAAATACCCTGCCTGTCATTATTACAAGAGAATCAAGTCTCTATTATTCTAGTATAGTATTAATATAATATACAGGGTGGCCCAGAAACAACAACAAATTCGAATGTTTATTGAGCCAAACTTAATCTAATAAAACAAAACCAATTCGAATATTGTTTGTCCAAAGCTTAAGCTAACGCCCAGTATATCTCTTAAAGTCTAATAAAAACAACAACAAATTCGAATGTTTATTGGGCCAAACTTAACCTAATACAACAACAATAAATTCGGATGTTTACTGGGCAAGATTTCATCTAACAAAATAACAACAAATTCGAATGTTTATTGGGCCAAACTTAACCTAATAAAACAACAATAAATTCGGATATTTACTGGGCAAGATTTCATCTAACAAAATAACAACAAATTCGAATGGTTACGGGGCAAACTTAATCTAAAACCTTGATATATCTGGGACCTGGTATCACTTTCATTATGCTTACAACTAAAAGAAAACAACCATAAACTCAAATGTTTATTTGTCAAGTCTTAATCTAAATTTTTGTATCGTAATCATGGTTAAGTTACTAAAATAAAACGACCGCAAAATCAAATGTTTATTTTCAAAATGCAAAACTTAACTAAATTACGCAATATCTTCGGTCTTCTTCAACTTGAAGATCTTCCTTCTGCTAGACACCGCAGCTTCGACGTGTCGAGCTTGCTCCAACGGTGTTTGCGGCCTCGGTGAGTCCCTCGTTGTCCAGCGGTGTTGAAAGCTTCGGTGAGTCCCTCGTTGTCCAGCGGCGTTGAGAGCTTCGGTGAGTCCCTCGTGGTCCAGCGGTGTTTAAGGCTTCGGTGAGTCCCTCGTGGTCCAGCGACGTAGAACTGTCCTGCAAATGGCTCAGTCATGGAGACCCGTACACCTATAGCACAACTGAATTAGTTCAACTCTTCAGGCACGCAGAACAATTGGTCGCAATATAATTTCATATTTAAACAAAAAACGACCAGATGAGAGATACTACAGAATTCCCTTAAACAAAACTTCTCTACCCTTTTTCTGTTTCCCTTTTTAATTTTAATCCCTTCATTTTTTTTTTAAAGAAAAGCAAAACCCCTTTAGAGAGTAAACAAGAAATGAAAACTTAGAATCTGATGACTTGTAGACTGAGGACATTGTGACGACAGACTCCTGTTGCTGGACGTCCGGCGTTGGTTTTCAGACGGGCCAGGACATCGGGCTTTTCTGCATGTCACTTCTCCACTTCTTCCCTGGCAAGTTGTTGCTGTCTCCGCCTAGACTGGCTTCCAGACACATGGGAATGTGGGGGAGTTGGTTAGCGTCAGTGTAGCCTGCAGATAGTTCCTGGCAGTGACTCATGATTCATGAGTCGTTATAGTCTGAAAAATTCCAAATAAAATCAGTTCCACAACTTCATCAGTCGGGACGGTTTTTTTTTAGATACTGGTTTGGACGCCTGTTGATCTTCCTCTTGACCAACCTCCCTCAGCCCAGGATTCGGAGTGATTTGAACGGGAAGGTATACATCTACATTTGCAATCTTGTGATCGCACGCCGAGTGTCCCACATCTGGAACAGAACAAAATAAATCTTCTCTGACATACACCACGTAGGTGTCCGGGAATTCCACATCGCCAGCACACATTCTTCTCCACCGGAACTCGATCAGAGTTTTTAAGCAATACATCTTTGGAGTCAGAAAACTTGTTGGTTTGACGTCTGCGGAACTCTTCTACAGGGCTTTGTAGACTCGTTTTTATCGGAAGGCGACTGCCTTTAGAAACGGATGCTTGACGTTGACCTTTCCTCAACTTCTCGGTTGTTTGTTCAACATTTTTCTTCGGGTTTACTTGTAAACCTTCGGCGGAGCTTCGGATCTTTAAACTTGACATGACATTACAAGACGAAACCACCGATTCTGCACTCACCAACTTAGCATTCAATCGGATCTGTCGGGTTCGTAAATCAATCTGGAAGTCATGTTTGCCCAGAATATCCATACCAATAATCATATCCGAAACTAAGTCTTTTAGACTGTGGAAAACCTCATTCAGAGACTGCTCTCCTACTTGGATTTTCATCCTAAATGCTGTGCTAATGGACTCCGTGGCACCATTAGCAAGTCTCGCTCCTTTTACCGTGGGTTTGACAGGAATTGCCTTGGAAGTTTGGCACTGTTCTGTCAATTTCTTTCCAATATAGGAATGGGCAGCTCCAGTATCCAGGAGTGCCAAATAGTCGGTGTTCCGGTAGCGAATCTTCACAACAGGACGAATTTCTTGACGTATGATTTGTGGTAATTCTTCAACAATCTCCGTTGGTGAATAATGTTGTTCCTGGGATATTTCTGTGCGGTTTGGTTCCCGCTTTCTTGGGCTCACACATGGACAATTCCTAGAAAGAACACCTGTCTTTTTGCATCGGGAACAAAAGATTTTGGGCTCGGATGTGCACTGTCTGCGGAAGTGTCCTGTCTGTCCACATCTCCAACAGATTGCTTCTGAAGTCTGTTTTGCAGAGTTCGGCGCTCTATACGGATATCTTGAAACACGGGGAGTAACAGACACATGTCTCTGTTTACTCTGAGACGGCGATTGGCTCTGGATAACCATCAGGTTGCTCCTGGCTCCAGCATGCTCATTTTCCAGCCTGTCTCGCCGAGGCGTATTATTCGGTCGGGCTTCGACATCGGACGGTGCATAAGTACGGGACGATCGCTGCAGTTCCTGATTAAGCAGTTCAAACTCCTTGGTTATTCTTGAGAACGATGAAATATCGTGAAAATCTCCTCTTCGGACATACTGACGAAATTCAGGTAACAAATTTCTGTACAACCACTGCAATTCTTGATTCAGAGAGATGCTGCCATGTCTGCGGATCAACGTTTGAAGATCAGTGATGTACGCCGTGACAGACTCGTTATGTCTTTGCACTCGACGACTTATCTTCGCCTCTAGGTCCACCTCATAATTTACTGGATAATAAAAAATTTTAAATTCTCCAGTAAATTCTTCCCAGGTCCTGTAATTTACTCGGTTATTGCGGTACCAGAGCGCAGCTTCTCCTTGCAAAACTTCTGGCAAATGTGGCAATAAACGATCCGGATGTATATTCTGTGCTATACAAATTTCTTCCAGTCTCTCTAAGAATGTTACAGGGTCCGAGCGACCATTAAATGTCACCCCCCATTTGTAAACTTGTATAGGATTAGTATTAAAACTATTTGACATACCTGGATTTATCGGCAGAGGGACAGGCTGTGAAGTAGAAGTATAGACCACCGGAGAAGGCACTACACGTCCAGCAATGTATCCACTCGAGGTTGCTGTCACTGTAGTTGTCACTGTCGTAGTGGTCAGGGTGGCTGTAGAGCTCACTGTCGGTACAACAGCACTATTTCCAGGAAATCCAAAAGGCTTTGTGACAGGCTGAGGACTCACCTGTCCTTCTCTAATGAATCTCACTATCCTTCTTCGCATCTCCTCAACAGTCCCGGTACCATCCAGTCCAAAACGCACCAGTTGTGCGGCTAGTTCAGACTTCTTCAGGGAATAAATCCACCCTGTCCTGAAATCAGATTCAGCACTCGTGCCAGACGGCGCCAGGTTCAAACCTGTATGTGACAGCGACGGTACGGCGTCGTTACCTTCGACGGAAGCACCGATCGACAAAAAATCTTCCTCAGTTTCCATATCGCTCTAGATTTCACTAGTCTTTTAACTCAGAAACACTGAGACTTTACTTGTCTCTAGAGGTACTTATGCTCGACGGTTGTTATTTTCTTTTCACCTCCCCTCACACTGTTTCAATAGCTTTCCTGCTTTTACTAGCTTTACCCGGTTTTCCTGGTATTTTTGACGGTTTAATTTTCAAAACAATCAAGTCCCTGCTCGGGCGCCAATTTTGTAAGAGTCTCAGTTTATTTTTCTTTGGTTCAGTGAAAAATAAATAGCCTTACTGGCGTACAGTAGTAAATTTAAATCTCTCGGGCGCCACCTCTGTTATTTATAGTGGAAGAGGTCCACGTTTCGCCAATACGGGTAGCTTTTATACAGTGGAGATACCAGGGAGTGATGAAATGAAAAGAAATAAAACACACAGTTAACTATAACATAACATTAAGGCTTTATTTAATTAATTAACTATATGCTAAATACCCCAGGAAGTTTCACGACTTTAAATTGTAATGAAAGTGAAAGAAAATTTATAATGAAAGACTCGTAAAATGAAATTTACAACAACAATCGAGCACCTCTAGAGTTTTGACCGTATAATCTCGATATGCAACTCACTGTCCGATTTAATCACGCGAATTCAAAGCGCGTTTTTGACATGACGTTCTAGTAAATAAAACGACGCGAGTTCCTAACCAGCGTCCTAGTAAACACAGACATGTACGTACCGGAGCGATATACTATTTTATAACCCGACTTTCTAAACGTCGGCGACGTCGTTACAGACGTCCCGGGATAAACAAACGCGAGCCCTGGATCGTTCGCCGTAGAACGAAACGGCGTCCTGTGGGTAATTACGCACGCGAGCCCTGAATCGTGCGCAGTAGAACGAGACGGCGTCCTGTGGGATAGATAGGCACGCGAGTCCTGGATCGTTCGCAGTAGCACGAAACGGCGTCCTGTGGGATAGATACGCACGCGAGCCCTGAATCGTTCGCAGTAGGACGAAACGGCGTCCTGTGGGATAGATACGCACGCGAGCCCTGAATCGTTCGCAGTAGGACGAAACGGAGTCCTGTGGGATAGGTACGCACGCGAGCCCTGAATCGTTCGCAGTAGGACGAAACGGAGTCCTGTGGGATAGGTACGCACGCGAGCCCTGAATCGTTCGCAGTAGGACGAAACGGCGTCCTGTGGGATAGATACGCACGCGAGCCCTGAATCGTTCGCAGTAGGACGAAACGGAGTCCCTGTGGGATAGGTACGCACGCGAGCCCTGATCGTGCGCAGTAAAACGAAACGGCGTCTCGGTTAGTCGCCTGGATAAGCACAGTCCACACCGCCCGGTCAGGACCACCTCGGGATGTCGGCGAGATCCCACGGCGCTCCTGATGAGAATACGGGAACTACAGAACCAGTCGCGGGATAGACGAGATCCTGCTTTAGTTCCAAGAACATTCGCGACCCGGGTATTTACTGTACTACCTTAACCGCTATCTGTCTCCCTTTTAATAAAAGAAATCGGTCTTCGCGTTCACGTGATCCGTTCAGCTCCCCTACCTGCTAGAGGACGGTTGGCCCTGAACGAATACAAGTTTTTGCTAGCTATTGCGATCGCGCGTTCTAACTATCTCTGTCTCCCTTTTTAATAAAAGAAATCGGTCTTCGCGTCCACGTGATCCGTTCAGCTCCCCTACCTGCTAGAGGACGGTTGGCCCTGAACGAATACAAGTTTTGCCAGCTATTGCGATCGCGCGTTCTAACTATCTCTGTCTCCCTTATCCCTATAACGCGTCAAGGCAGTAAAGTAAACGGTATTAACAATAAAAAGAATACGACCTACTCTCGATCACTTTGGCGGTGGGTGCTTACCTTATACAATACGGCGGCAGGCGGCAGGCGGCTGGCAGCTGGCAGCAGGACACTTGGCAGGGCACTCCGGACTCGAACTTCACTGTTCACGTGCGACCACACAACTCACTCTGTCGTGCCAGTACTGCCGAGGTATTGCTCGACTACGCTCCCCTCCACTCAACCTGCACAGGTAGGGCGAGCGGTGCAAACGTCTCGGTTTCTCGCACCGAACCACGGCGACCAAAACCGATCAAAACTCTTCTTACAAAATGGCAATTAAGTATTTAACTTATTTAATTCAACAATAGAAACATTAATGAAGTTCATTACAATAATGAGTTAACAATAAAATACCCTGCCTGTCATTATTACAAGAGAATCAAGTCTCTATTATTCTAGTATAATATTAATATAATATACAGGGTGGCCCAGAAATTTTATGAACTTCATTACAATATTACTGTTTAAGACTGAAAATGTTTTAGATGTTAAATGTAAAACTAGAACTTAAATTTACACTTAGCTGTTCTTTATGTAACCTTGCTTCAAACAGTAGCAGCGTGAGGTGGTCTCGCATCTCTGTGCTGTCTGTCGGCGATCCTGTTGGCCAAAACAACAAAAGGGGACAGAATGAGGACACCATGAATCACTACAGCCGTAGCTACTGACTAGGCTTAGAAATGGGAGCGAAGCAGCATGGGGCTTACGCTACATCCATACTGTGGCAATATGGGGACACTACCCGTACCTTGGAACACTACTAGGACCTTGGATAATGTCCGTAACTTGGACCATAACCTTGGACACAGTCCGTCCATAAGATAACGGTACAGGGGAACACTACCCGTACCTTGGACACAGTCCGTCCATAAGACAATGTACATCCATAAGATAATGTACGTCCATAAGACCCTAAAAATACGAAACTCTTGTTTAAAACCAAACAAGGTCTAATAAACAAAATAAACCTACCTTGAAACACTTCCGAGGGCTCAATAATAAACAAAAGAACTGTCCTTTCTTCCATTTAACATTCTCGAGGACAACAGCAAAAGTACACCAACGTGTCAGCAAAATACAAGTACGAGTTAAGGTGGGTCAATCCAAAACTCTACCCTAAAAATATTCAATAATAATATCGAATCTATAAAATATAATATCTCATCTTTACCTGTAGCTTCGAAATGGCAGCTGATTCAGATTTTGCAGCAAGATTTAAATTGCCATTTCTAAAAGCAGGATTTGCAACCGTGCCGCAAACCGGCCAAAAACAAAGTGGGGTTAAGCAGAGAGGCGTCTTGAAGCGATCTTGACAGCGCGCGCCTCCACAGAACAGTGAAACTATAGCAGGGTCGGCGACTAGGGAACGTAAAAATTACGCCAAGCGCGCCAAATAAATTATCAGGCCCGAACGATACGGAATCCGGTGATGATAGGCCAGACATCATATATTATATATAAAAAAGAGATGTAACGAACTAAAAACGTTACAAAATTTACATATAAAATGACAGCGATCTTCATTTCGTAGCCATCGCTGACGCCGTTTTTTTGATCATACAGTATATAAAATTGTATATCATATGTTTGTTTACTGCCTTAATTGATTAATATAAAAGTAGTATTGCTAGATGAGTAACACTGGTAACATTATCAATACCGGGTGCGTCTCAAAAGTGGCTCAACCCTAGAACTTTTTTTATTTTTTTAGATAAAAAAACTAGATTTGGTATGTTAGTATATAACACAAATTAGGATTGATTGACGTATTCAATTGTTTTTGGTCACTTCCTGTTTCACTGGAAATCACTACTACTCCTGATTTTTAAATGGCGCCATTTTTTTACTTTATTCGATAGAAAATGACATTCTGAATAGAATGACATATCATTTGTCAACTTTTGACATTCTCGCTTAATAAAAAATCGTATTTTAAAATTCAATCTAGAGTGTCATGGCTGTGTTAAAAACACTGATTCTTAATCAAGGAGCCTTGGAAAAATAGATTTGATCGATTATTAAATTGTTTTTAGTGTCTTGTCTTGGCCAGTTAGAAAATGCCCAAATCGTATTTTCTATCATATCTCAATTTTTTCAAATAGAGCGAGGGTGACTCATTAGCATATTTGGAAAAAGCATTTTTTTACGGATAATTTGATACCACACACTTGGTATTTCGAGTCAAATTTTCGTTACAAACCGCAAGTTATAATTTCAAATTAACCATATGCGAAAATGTCAAAAGTTGACATATGATATGTCATTCTATTAAGAACGTAATTCTATCGAATAAAGTAAAAAAATTTCGAGGATGCCATTTAAAAATCAAAAGTTTTAGTACTTTCCGGTGAAACAGGAAGTGACCGAAAACAATTGAATACGTCAATCAATCCTAATTTATGTCACATACGAAATCTCGTTTTTTAACTGAAAAAATAAAAAAGTCATAGGGGTGAGCCACTGTTGAGACGCACCCGGTATATCCGCTTGGTAAAATTATTAATTTACCCGATGTCAACAAAAATGGTCCACGGACATTTTTTAAAAGCAATGTTCTTTTATTGTTTTTAAGAGAAATCTCTCTCTCTAAAAAAAAATGTTTAAGAGAATAACATAAATCCATTCAGCTAATATTTATTATACAGGGATTTAGACAATTAAAAGTAAAAAAAACAAAACTAAATTCGTAAACTAAACTTTGCTACAGTCTACTGTATAAATGTTATTTTACCATAACCAGAAATTATAAATAATTAGACCAATTTTTATATAATGTTGTGTATATTTTGTTCATGAGGCGCAATACCGTGGATTATAAACCGATAAATGGTAGACCGCTAGTTAGTCTCTGTTTTACAATTTTTACAATATTGTAATTAATAATATTAAATAATGATTAAAACTAAATATTCTTGTGGAATCTTCGAGGAACAGCCAATTTAATTTACCATTGGTAATTGTTTCCATATCAGTTTTTCCATGTTTACTTATTTTTCTGAAGCCAAAACAATGTTTGACCTTGATTGGCTCGTACTATTTCACAAAATACGTATACGTATATTTATCGTACTATTTTCAGAAATGTTTTGCGAAATGTTTCACGAAATATTTCGTAAACATTTCGGGGATAGTGAAGCGGCTGTTTAAAATTATCTACAATAATGGTTCTTACATATTTTTTACTAAGAATTATACCACTTCTGATATATTGCGATTTAAAATGTCGATCGAGTTATGATTTTTTTCTTCTTCTTTATAATGGTAAAACCAAGGTCTTTACCAAAATTCAGCTTTGTCTGTTGGTAATTTCATTACTATTTTTATAGCTAAATTGACCGGACTATACTTGCTAATTAAAATATCCCTAATAAAACATATAAGTGTAGGAAATTTTTAAAAAATTGGATAAAATCAAATTAAAATAACTAAATAAAAATATTACTAATCAGTTTTCCATAAAAGTTAAACCTGGTACAAGAAATATGACAAATTTTTACCATTAAACGTCTTTTTAGTATAAGAATTTTTATCTGAATTATAAAACACGGAATAAATTATTCATGAAGATCTTTCCTTGCGATGGACTTTTATCGAGGGAATTTTCTATTCAAAGAAAATTTTGCCTCAACTTTGTTTACACATAAACCGGTATTCAGCGAGCAGACATTGCTACCATTGTTCTGGCAAAATTTGTACCAAAAAGGAAATGTTTACTGGGGCATTTCGTTAGTTAGCAACGCTTAGTTAGCAAAAAGCGATAAGAACTTCAAACAGAGAAACTTAATGGTATACTTAATTGTTTTCTTTAGTTTTCTTTTGTTCAAGACTGACTTTAATTTAATTTTTTATTGTAAAAAACTTTGTAAAATGTAAAATTAATTAATTCGACGAAGAATAGGCTGTTTTGTTTAGTAGAAGCTTGTTCTTACAACAAAAGGATTAATTCCACTTTGCTAAAATTTAATTGGAGAATTTGAGAAAATCAGATCAATGAAATTCTTTTTTTTTTGCAGTTAGAAATAATTAAAAATATTCAAATTTTACCTCGAGCATAATTCCTTATTTATTTTATCATCTTAAATAGTAGACTCACTATAACCTCGAAATATTGTACTGAGCGATCAACAATGATAGACAAATAGTTGACAGTACTATATCCACTTTTAAAACACATTTTAAAAATATTTTTCTAGATTTGCAGGGTGACTAAAAAGTAGCTGTGCACTAACTAAATTTGCAATTTTTTCAGTGGAATGTATTAATTATTCCCACTCTGTGGATTTTCCATAATATCCTCCTTCCAATTTTGGCGATTCAAAATTAAATGTTGTATATTTTTCGCTATATCAGATTGAAAACCCTGTATTTAATGACATAAATAATTTACTTATCCGACTTCATATCTTTTGTTAAATAATTTTTATTCCTAAAATTAATGATATTACACTATTTTCCGTCTCATAATGATTATATTTCCAGCTACCTCATTAAAATAAATTGTATTAATTAATTCACCCATTAAAAAATATAATGTATAAACCATTTTGACGTCTCCAACTGATTCTCAATCTTTGTAGTAAATTTTAATGACAAGCGCCTACTATTAATATGGAGAAAGTTAAATATTGTGTAATTTATTAAAACAAAATCAGAATCAAATCAATATCGATCTTCGATATATATGTAAGAAATACTTAAAACATTAAGATAAAAAAGCTGTGTTGGTTTATGATGTGTTTTCATTTTTTTGTCCTGGCCGGTTAAAAGATGCCTAAATCGCATTCTTAATCATATCTCAAATTTTTCAAATGGAACGAGAGTGACTCGTTAGCATATTTGGGAAAGTAATTTTTTTACGAATAATTTGGTACCACACACTTGGTATTTCGAGTCAAAATGTCATTACATTTATAGCCATGGATGGCACTCTAAATTAAAATACTATTTTTTTTTAATTGAAAATGTCAAAAGTTGACATATGCTGTGTCATTCTATTCAGAATGTCATTTTCTATCAAACGAAGAAAAAAATTAGCAAGGGTGTCATTTAAAAATCAAAAGTTGTAGTAATTTCCGGTGAAACATGAAGTGACCGAAAATAATTGAATACATCAATCAATCCTAATTTTTTATACATATTTATGTCATATACTAACATACTAAATCTCGTTTTTTTATCTTTTCAGATAAAAAAAGTTATATTGGTTAGCCACTTTTGAGACGCATCCGGTATATTATGCATTTATGATACCTAATGTACGATTTCTCTATAATATTGTTAAAATTTAATATATTATTACATCAAGAATTATGGCAAAGTACCTAATTAGAATTAAAGCGAAGTAGATAAAAAGTTTTCATTCAGCACAAGATGAAATAATATTACTTTATTTTTAATCGCGTTAGCAATCATCTCTCTTCACTCTTATTCAATTAAAACAGTTAATGCGATAAAACAGTTAATGCGATTTATTAATGGGTTTACATCCTTTGGCTTTTTATTTATTTAGCGTTTAATGGTTTTTAAAATTAAAATTGAATTCAATAAAAAGTGTTATAGTTGCTACATATATTATGATACTAGAGGATTTTTTTTCTATATAAAACTAATATAGTAATACACCTATAAGTTTGAGATAACAATAGTTCAACTAAATAACCAAATTTAGATTTTTTTGTGACTTCATCATTTTCTAGTGAATACAGTATGTCCCCGGATTGTATTTACAAGAGAAAAAACATTTTTATTACTGACATTTTCAGAAAGATTCATTCTTCATAAAAATTTTTGCTTGTTCTAAAATGTATCCCGTTTATATTTTTCCAAATTTCCATACCTTTTTAGAGAAAATAAAAAAAAACATGAAAATGTAGTTGAATTTTTCCAAAGTTCTATAAATTAACACGCTATAGTAATATAATTTCGTTTTCATTCTTTGATAGATCCATAGATAGATCCATAGGACAGAGAACTCCTCGACATAATAAAAAAGAGGAAAGCAGCCTATTTGGGCCATATCATGAGACATAGCAAGTATGAATTCCTTCAGCTGATCATCGACGATAAAATTGAGGGAAAGCGCGGACCCGGACGACGGGAATGCTCCTGGCTGAAGAACATCAGAGATTGGACAGGTCTGGACTCACATACTTTGCTGATAAGAGCGAAAAATTGAGAGGAATTTGCCATGGTTGTTGCCGATCTTCACTGAATGGAGAAGGCACTTTAAGAAGAAGATAGATAGATCATTATTGACAGAATTTTAATTAACATCATATTTTTGGCTATTTTAAAATGTTAAACAAGCACAAAATTTATTTAGTTCAATGCTACGGAAAGGGTAATACGGAAAGTGTAATAACGTAACACTACGGAAAGGGTAATAAAGTTAAATTCAACTAAATTTTCATGTTTTTTCTAATTTTCTCTAAAACTGTATGGAAATTTGGAAAATTATAAACGGAATTAACCATTTTAGAACAAGCAAACATTTTTATATAGAATGCATTTTTCTCAAAATGTCAAAAATAAAAAGGGGTTTCCTCTTGCTTTTGATCTTGTAAAGACAATCCGGGGACATACTGTATATTGTAAAACTTCTTTAATAGTTTCCAAATGAAATATTGAAAATATTAAATGAAATGACAGAATATACAATATACAACAACAATACGATAGACAAGACATAAGTACAATAAAATTTATAAACTAACAAACAAGAAATAAGTAACAAACAAGAGATAAGTGCAATAAAATAAAAACCTCCTTTCTTCCCTATTTTTTTATTTCCGATTTATAGTCCGTTCACACGGTGTAACTTTCGACACCATAGTTATGACAGTCGAAATACACAGATACACTTCTCACGGACGACATCCGCAGGATGCACCTGCACTTTTGCCTGGGAACCTGCAATTCAGCAGTTTGCCATAAGAAGAGGTTTCTTCACAAATCAATGTAGATTTTAGTTTTAGTTCTTGTCTAGCTATTGTACTTGTAACATTCAATTGCTGTTCCGTAAAATAAATTTAAGTTTATTCCAAAATTTGTGTTTTTTAAAAATACATCATTCTGGGACTGAAACGTAACTGGCGCAGTCGGTAGGATTTGTGCGGGTACAATTTTCGGTACGAAAGTGTCTATCGGACTTTGCATCTTGTGGTTTTCAACCCTTCAGCACGAATCCGGGAAGAACCAACGGTCCAGCAGCAGAATCAACCCCAAGGCAACAGCGGAGAGCTCGGGAAGGGACTGGAGACTACGAAAAAAAAAGGTGACAATGCTGCCCAAAATCTTGACGGCATGGATGCTATTCCAGGTCCTTCAAACTCGAGGCCACCAGGGAGAAGATCTCCAAGTGACAACACTTAGAAATTTAATATTACCACTTAAGTTAGGAAACGCGAAATTAATTTACGCAAAACATACTTTTATACATTATATAGATTTAAGAGATATAATCGAACAATTTAAAATTATTGAACAGCAATTCTTTATTTTACAAAATTATTTAAAGAAAGAAAATAGCAGTAATCCTATGTCCTTTAATGGTATATCTGAGAATTTGTTATCTCGAACAGATGTTTTAATTAAAACAACTGTAAAAAAGGCGAACAATCTCAGCCCACACATACGTAATAAGAGAGCACTTTTAAACATTGTGGGTAAAGCGCAGAAATGGCTATTCGGCACTCTTGATGCCAATGACGGAGAAAGATACGATAAAATTATAAATAAATTAAATCAAAATCAAGAAAATATTATTAGGGAATTAAACCTACAAATTTCACTTTCAAAAAATTTAATTGATCATTATAATAATACTTTAACCACACTATATAATAACCAAAAAAGTTTAGAGTATGGCCTAAAAAGATTCCAAGAAAATGTAGGGATAAGTATAAATAATATTAATGATTTTATAAGTTTTCAAGGGATTTTGTCCGAAATAAATTTGGATTGCCAAAATATAATAACATTTTTGGACAATATTGAAGACGCAATTATGTTCGCAAAATTAAACACTTTATACAATTCCATATTACCAAGTTCAGAGTTAGAGAAAATGATAAGGTACTTAAAAACGATCTATGACGTAAAACAAATTCCAAAATTTAATAACATTCTATCCTATTATCAAATTTTTGGGACACAAGTTACTTTTTCAGATTCGAAAGTAATATTTGCAATACACGTACCAATAGTCGAAACTAAAACCTTAAGTTTTTACCATTTATACCCTATTATCCAAAATCACCAAGCTTTTATTCCCAAATATCCCTATTTGGCACAAGAAGATTCAATAAGTCAATTCGAAGAAGATGTTTGTCCATCCCTGGAAGACACATTCTACTGCACAGAAAATTTCCACCCACCAGATCAATGTACTCTTCAAATGATATTCAATCAATCATCCGAAAACTGTGACCTAGTCAACATTTACGTAAAAGAAGCCATCTCTGAACAAATCACAGAAAATCAAGTTTTAATAATCCCAATGAAGAAAGAAAAAATATTTTCCAGATGCAAAATTGATCAATTTCTCGAAATTAATAAACCAACTTTATTGCAAATTTCTGAAAATTGTCAAATAGAAATCAATAATAAAAAATATTTTAATAATCGACAAATCCGTAAAGGAAAACCTTTAATACTACCAGCCTTAAATTTCGAACAAATAACACAGAATAAATTACTTGAATCAATCAATATTAGTAAATTAAATTTTGAAAATATTTACGAAATAAGAAGTATGGCCAATCAATTGCAGCCGATATTGCCAATACAACACGAATCAATCAATAATTCCTCATTGATTTTAATTTCTGTTTTTATTTTATTACTAATATTGGCATTGCTCCTGTTTCTCAAGAAGAAAGAAGTGATGTCTTTCATCAAGAAGTTTAAGAAACCACCATCCCCTAAAGAAGAATCAATCAATGACTCTTGCCAAAAAGATATTGGAATTATCTTTTTATCTTAAGGAGGGAGGAGTTATGACAGTCGAAATACACAGATACACTTCTCACGGACGACATCCGCAGGATGCACCTGCACTTTTGCCTGGGAACCTGCAATTCAGCAGTTTGCCATAAGAAGAGGTTTCTTCACAAATCTATGTAGATTTTAGTTTTAGTTCTTGTCTAGCTATTGTACTTGTAACATTCAATTGCTGTTCCGTAAAATAAATTTAAGTTTATTCCAAAATTTGTGTTTTTTAAAAATACATCTTTCTGGGACTGAAACGTAACTCCATAATTAAATCGAAACAGATTTTAATCGAACCGAAAGGTGTGTTTACACGCTTTAATCATGTTGTCGAATGCCGATCTTGTTAGAGAATATCAGAAATAAAACATCGCGATTAGGCGTACATATTTAGCGATTAGCTGCCTTGACGAACAGAAGGAGATACCTAACCTTTCATCGGCTGCTTTTATCGAATCCCGCATACGATTTGCAGTTACAAAATGGAACATCCAGAATGGTCGTATCCAGAAAAAGCTCGTATACGGCACACGATTGATCGGTCGAAAAAATCGAAACGGTCCCGTGGGAACGGCCTATTAGATTTATTTAGTTGCATCTACAGTGGTAATTTTTTATAAATCAGTTGTTGTCATTAGTAAATACTAGAGGGGCCATTTTACGGAAACTGTAGTCGGTGGAGTTGGAAAATATTATGTGTTACTAAAATTTATGTGGGGATGTGTCTTTCCACACATTTTCTTGATTTTTTAAAAGTCAAATGTTAAAGAACTTAATAAAGCATAGATACACAAAATCTCATTAAAATCGGAATAACCGGTTCTTAAAATATCTGAAAAAATGTGTCAAATCATTTCCCTTGAAGACGAATTGGAAATGGTAGAGCAGTATAATGATGGCCAGCGAGGTTCCTGGACCTGTCGCCAAGGGGGAGGGGGTTGGTAAATTTGTGCAATAGGGGAAGTGGTAACACTTTCGAAAATGTAGAGTATTAGGTTTCTAATGCTCTACATTTTCGAAAAGGTTGTAGATGCATAATAACTACGATTAATATTATGCATATTATTATGTATGCATATTATTATGTTCCCAAAGCAAAAAAAAATATATTTCAAAATTTGAAATAAAAAATGCAGATCCGTATTTAAAATCATTAAGTTGGCCTCTGTCTCTCTGAAATTATCAGCTAATTTGAAAATTTAAGAATACTGCCAGATAGCTCTAAAAAAGTGACTACGAGAATGTGCAATTAGGGTTTTGATTTTCTAAAAAGTAACGACAGGAAAAAATAAATTGATTTTCAAAAAAATCCGTTTTTTCCAAAAAACTCAGCATTCCTTGAAATTTTTAAAAGTTTTTTGATGGCGTCTTGGGGAACATCCCAAGGTGGTAACTTTGCCCCATTTAACTATCTTTGTATCTATTACGGTTTCCGAGATATCAATGCTCGTACCACGAATTTGTAGCATCTTGTACAGGGTGGGTCAAATTCGACGGTTTTAAATGGAAACATCCTTTTCTATAGGAGATAGACGAAAACTAATATCGGTGTCTGGAGCTCAATTTTTGTTAAAAACATGATGGTGAAAACCGCATATCGATATCTGTTACCGTTTCGGAGTTACGGGGTGTTTTTCAAAAATATGCACTTTTAACAAATCGCTGTAACTTTTTTGCTATGGAAAATTTTTGAAAAGGTGATTTTAAATTATTTTCAGTTAATTAAAAATATAGAGGGTGTCCGAAATAAAAAATCAATTTTTCTGTTGATAACTCTTAAATTATTAATTTAAAAAAAATTATACTTAAACCATTAAATTCTTCGTAAAAATGTGCTTTGGAAATGTTTTCATAGAAATACAAAATTTTCCATAGCAAAAAAGTTACAGCGATTTGTTAAAAATGTACATTTTTGAAAAACACCCCGTAACTCCGAAACGGTAACAGATATTTATGTGCGGTTTTCACCATCATATTTTTGATGAAAATTGAGCTCCAGACACCGATATTAGTTTTCGTCTATCTCCTATAGAAAAGGGTGTTTCCATTTAAAAGCGTCGAATTTGACCCACCCTGTACACATTTCATTTAAAAAGAATCATCAAAATTGATGCAGATGTAGCCACGGGATGGATGGGATAAAAAAAAGCCTTTGAGCTTTTTATATACTAGGGCCGGCATTTCTGGTCTTGGGTGCCGATTGTCGTGTGTACGGAGAGTATGGTCAACACGCTTAGCAAAATAAGATGTACTGAATAAAGACAGAAGGCAAGTATTTTCCCAAGCGCATAGAATCTAGCATCAGATTAAGTGGTTATGTAATAAATACTTCGTATTTTTGCTCCCTCCGACCTACTAGATTGCCATAGCGATTCACTCCTATACATGTAAACGCAGACCCAAGGTTTCGCTTACCAGCAGGGTATGTACCTACATGTATGTATAATTAAGGATTAAATGACTTACCTGTAAGGAAGTTCAATCCAAATTATACGAAGTTGGACACGTCCTCCTAGATCACCATGTAGTAATACTTCTGTCACTGTTTTGAGCGCATGTTTAAAGAAAATGATTCACCGCCTCTTATATCACACCACTTTTGTATCTCATTATACTTCTGAAGCATTCTGATCGCCGTTGGGTCGGGTATGTATCTATCATATAGGTAGTTTACCTTTGATAGTGTGATTCACTTTGTGAGACACATAAGGGTGGGTTGATCTAGGAGGACGTGTCCAACTTCGTATAATTTGGATTGAACTTCCTTACAGGTAAGTCGTTTATTCCTTAATTATACTTCAGTTGGACACGTCCTCCTAGATCACCATGTAGATGTTTAAAGAAATTTAAGGCGATCTGCATGTAAATTTTGCTGCATTTTAAGAAAATGCAAAATAAAAATATATATGTTAATTATAATAAGAACTTGATAGTATGTAACATTAATAGCATTTCCCGTTATGCTATTTTTCTTATTAAATTATAATAATTATATGAACATAATACGTAGCTTATTGTTTATATAAATCACACTCTAATAAACTACTATACCAAAACTCATAAAGTTTATATATTTTAATTTCCTATAACGACGAACAATTAACATTAAAGTATCCACGACTTAACAATCTACTTCTTATTTTTTGTTATTAATAATGTCGTTTATGTAAAATTAGTAAACGACTGCTCTTACCCCCATTCGCACCGCCGCAGAAGTCGCGGCATGTCGTGTACTGTGACCTTTAAATTTGTCTACATTTACATCACCTCTTTTTAAACCTTCTTTTATTCACTTACTTAAGGTTTGGGTGGAGACCCCTCTGTATGGATTTTTTGTTGTAATAAATAAGTATTGTTCGTTACCCCTAAGGTTTTTAGTACGTTCTATGTAATGCAAAATCGTGGTGGCAGCACAAAGGTGGGGTTTTCAGCAAAAAAGAAAAGTTAAAGCTTCGGCTTTGCAGATTTTGGGGTAGATGTTTTTAAAATATCGTTAATTTTAATGTGCAGTCCTTCTTCTCTATGATGTGTATTTTTCAACCGTATACTTGATAGAGTTTGAACCCTTTGTGCTGTACATAAGGCCAGTAATAAGATTAATTTTATTGATAAAATTTTCAAGTCAAGGTCATGTAATGGATACAGTTTTCCAAGCATTACTAATACCGGGTGCGGATCCCAAATTTTTTCATATTTTGGGAAAGATTATCTACATTTAAATATACCTTTCATAAGTCTTTCCACTGATTCAGTTTTCCCCGCATCCGTTAAGATGTAAAGGGCTGATCGGTGAGCGTTGAGGATGTTATATTTTGAATTATTTTGATATTCTTGACTTAAAATTTTTAAAATATCCTGAGTATACTGTGTTGGAAAATCATGTTTAACTGACAAAAGACCCACCATTTTTTATATGTTATATTATACTGTTTGATTGTGCCCAGAGAAACCTGGCAATCAATGGTTTGTTTAGGTTGCAGTTGGGCCTAGGTTTCTTGCTGGAAAACCATTTCCAAATTTTAGTAGTGTTAAAATTAAGGTGCAAAAAAAATTTAGGTTTTACACCTCCCATTCTATCAGTATATGATATTCTTGGTCTCAAAAACCTCTAGCGTTTAAATAATTACAATAGGTACCCTAGCCCGATTTTGATGCATCAATACTAGGTTATTGAAGTACATTTATGATCTAGTAGTACATACCTTGATGGTTGCGTGGAAGACCACAAATGTAAACGTCGCCATCGTTATTATTTTAATTTGTATACAATTGTTTATATACCTAATAAAGACATTTTGGAAGAAATTTGAAAATTGAATTTAGGAAGCATGAAGTTTTGATCTGCACATTTTATGTTTCTGAGCCACCAGTCATAAACTTCAGAAAAAAAAACTTGTTGGAACAAAGAACCCGTTATAATTTTAATTATTTTCCTTAAGGGCTTTGTATTGAGCTCATTCATATCTCTTAATATGTATGAAGCCAGCTGTTGAAATTTCTTGACTAGGTATGAAAAGACCTTTTTTTTTATTTATATTTCCAGTACATTTCCAGTACACACTAAATTTTTGTCTAATAAAAGAACATCATCAAGAGTCGTAGTCATTCACAAAGAATGTTTTCCCTTAAACAGTTAATTACAGGTGTTCAGGGGGTTGAAAAACATATGTTGCAAATTCCAAGAAAAATAGCTTAAAATTCATATTTTCCCGTGAATTTGAACCTTACATATATTATATTTTAAAGGTTTAATTTAAATTCCAGTTTGCTGCAATGAGACTTTCTCGATAACTATATTGTTTAGGTTAGTCTAAAATTTTAGGTTTAGGTCTACTAGTTTAGGACCTAAAATATATTTTAATCGCAACCGTATTTATTATAACCTTTTACATAACATAAAACAAGTTTGTTATGTGGTATTTCCAACCATTGGCTGTAAATAATTAATTATACCAGCATATTTGTTTTGAGTTCTAACCTGAATTATTGTCTCCTCCAATCCATCCTGCCATCTTTCGAATTCTTGCTCCCCCCTTCGTTCTTTTTAAAATGGTTCTTCTAGGAATTTGCCTCCTCTTATCTTTTCATTATTCTGTCTGTGGACCTTCACCTGGATCTCAAAGTACTTATTTTTAAGTATTTTGGTTTCTGAAATGACCCTGCTAGTATTTTTTTTTGGTATTGTCAAGATTCTTGGCTTTGCATTTTTCACTAAAACTTTACTAAAAGGCATATTATGGCTTATTTGACCTATCGCATAGCCACGCTTTTAATTTTACTATTAAAGTGTGAATTTAATAAAAAATCTTGCGATGCGATGGTTCGTACGGTAGGATGCTCCTAACATAACGGTTTCCCTAAATTTATCAGATTTTAAGAGTAACTACCTTGGTTATTTTCTTTGGAAAGTTCCACTAAACTTGTAATTGTTTGGTCTAGTGGTGACATTGTTTTTCCTAAAACCGTGCTGTAGGTTTATCAAAAAATATATTTCTTACTTTCTGTCGAAGAAAACATGATTTGGACCCCCGGATTTAACCTCGGTCCTTATAATATACTGCAATTGCTGGGGATGGGAAAAATTATTTTAGACTGCCTTTTGTTTGCTATATGGCAACCAAGAGGCCTCTTAAATTGCAAACATGTGTAAGACAAATCCTAATATAACACTATCTGCAGCTGTACCTTTAATCAAAGACAAAAAACATTTTTGGAGAGCGTTTAAAATATTTTTTAATAAAATATTTTATAACTCAGCCTAAGCCTTGTATATAAGAATATATAAACAAAGGGCCTAAGGTACATTTGTGCAACTTCTGCAGTTCCCCGTCCCCATAGCAATATTCTAGTTTAAGAACCAATAGCGATATTTACTTTGCACTTAGTCAACACAATAGTTTTTTAGCTTTTATTTTTAAACAGATTCAGATTCGTTTTGACCTGTCTAAAAAATATATAGTTCATTATTTCCAATTCAAAACGAACAATAAAATATTTATCAAAAATGAGCAAAAAGCACACTAGAAAAAGGTAAACAAATAACAATGTTGCGTCACCCTGGTGCTGTAGAAAAACCATAGAGTTAAAAATTAAAAGAGAAACACTCCGTTCGGCGTTCTGTGGCCGGGTATAACATATATAAGTTACCTGTTTTCGCACAAGCTTTTATTTAATAAGAACTGCAAAGCATATTTTTCAAAAACAGCCACAAAATAACGGATCCAAGATTCAGATCATTTTAATAGTTCTCAGAGACATACTAGCGTGCATAAGTCAAGGACTATGCTGGGTTACAATGTTTATATGAGCATATGTTTATATCCACAAGGTGGATTACCCAAGCTAGTAAATATTAGGTAAAATTCTAATATTTGTCTCACCCTTTTCCAGATCCAGCCGGAAAATACAGATCATGTTAATAGTTTTCGGAGACATACTAGCGTGCATAAGTCAAGGACTATGCTGGGTTACAAATGAGTTTTTCTTTGCCTATTTATATTTATACGTGTATATAATTATATGTGGGCAGTCAAGGACTATGCTGGCTAGCTAGTAATACTAACTAGTATCCAAGCTAGTAAATATTAGACAGAATCATAATATTTGTCTCACTATTATTGATAACCATATACAGGTAGCGACATGTCTAAATATAAACAAAAATATTGCGTTAAGGATAAGACTTAATTCATATTTCCGAACACATATTTGTTTTCTTTTGGGTTGCCAAGGTGACTTTGGGCTTTGGCCTTTTACGCTAATTTTCTAGACCCTTGAATATTTAGCAAGTGCAACTAAGATTTTGAACTTGAATATTTAGCAAGTAATCTTGTAGGACATTGACACCCAATGGGTGTTGTCGGTACTTGGATATTTAGCAAGTACTTTATTAGCACCCTGTAAGTGTTACTGGCACTTGAATATTTAGCAAGTGCAACTAAGACTTGAACTTGAATATTTAGCAAGTAATCTTGTAGGACATTGACGCCCAATGGGTGTTGCCGGTACTTGGATATTTAGCAAGTACTTTATTAGCACTCTGTAGGTGTTACTGGCACTTGATTATTTAGCAAGAGCCCACATTTTTTATGCCGAAACTAACGTTTAGGTACCGTTAAATTTTAATATAGGTTTACTTTATAGAGCCGATAAGAAAAATTGCTTATATTCGAGTCGATAAAAAGTTGTTTATTTACCGGATTCGATAGTGCTATGAGTCATGAATGGTATGTTTTAAGGCAGGCAATTTATGACCGCGTCGCCGAAGAAAATAATATAATTTTAGGTAATGCGGGGTGTAGACTAATAGCCTACACCCCCTAGACCAACTCATAGATATTTCTACTACCCTTGTTTACTTATATGAACTAAAAAAACTAATTAGGGAATTAAAGGTTATTTACTTACTTGATTCATATGTATAGAGTTTCTTTTCAAGTTTTTTCATTTTCCGCCTTTTCTTGGCCCTTTTCTCACAACATATTTCTCTTTTCTTTACCCATTTCCGCGAGTTTTGTATAAAATATTGTCTGCTAAATTTACACTGCTGCTCGTGCCAGCGCAAGAAGTATAATGAGATACAAAAGTGGTGTGATATAAGAGGCGGTGAATCATTTTCTTTAAACATGCGCTCAAAACAGTGAGAGAAGTATTACTACATGGTGATCTAGGAGGACGTGTCCAACTGAAGTATAATGTATGGATTAGTTGGATATTTATAATAAAATATATTTTTACTGAAAAAAATGAAACGCTGTTATATTTTATTTATTCTCTACAGGTGTCCCAGGGCTGAGCATGCATTAGAACTTTCGAGAAAACTACAATATGCAGATCGGAGATTTTTTGGACATCATTGTTTTATTACGAGATCTATCGAATAAAAATATTTTCAATATGGCGGCACTTCCGGAAATAACGGAAGTTGACGGCAACTTTCTTATTTTAAATGGGTGTCCCCATTTTTTATTACATGTTTAAATTCTCAGTAAAATTTTATGAATATTTATGTTAAGCTCTATACCTAACATTAACCGTTTTAGAAAAAAAAATATTTAAAATTTTTGGACGAAAAAATCTACCCGTCATTGATAATTTATATAGTCTAAAAGTCAAATTTAGTGATTACTACAGCCATTGTGACATAAAGAGAAGACATGTGGCTACTTATTTATTTTAAAAATTAAATTGTTTTAATGTCATTGTTTTCTTCAGGTAGAGGAACATGTATAGTCAAAAAGTAACGAATTGAAAAGCCTTTTCACTAATGAAATAAAAAAAAAGTGGATTTCCATTCGAAATAAATGATTTATGATAATTTTTTAATCGCTCAATTCCATTACAGCTGCGGTCATTATTATATGACATTCAAACAATTTCATTTTTGAAATAGATAGCCATATGCCTTCTCTTTATGGCACAGTGGCTGCGATAATCACTAAATTTGACGTTTAGGCTATACACATACTTTTGACAGGCAGTTTTTTTCGTCCAAAAATTTTAAATATTGGTCTTCTCAAAAACGGTTAATTTTAGGTATAGAGTGTTTGATACAAAAATTCATAAAATTTTAAATTATATAATAAAAATAAGAAAGTTGCTGTCAACTTCCGGTATTTCCGGAAGTGCCTCCATATTGAAAAGTGATTATGATTTTTAATTGATAGATCCCGTTGTAAAACAATGATGTGCAAAAAATCTAGATATTGTAGTTCTTTAGAAACTTCTAATGCACGCTCAGTCTGGGACACCCTGTATAAATACATCCGAAATATGTAAATAATATACAACTGAAAATATAACATACTTTACAATGAGGACCAGCAGCTTTATCACTCTATTGTACTTTTATTTTTCAGTCAAAATTAAATTCTCCAAACACTTCAAAGTAAAATTTAAAACTCTTTGAATGCTTTGAGTTTCGTCTAACGAACGAAAATCTTATTTTATACTCTAGCCATTCTCTCTTCAACTAATTTGGTAATATTTTTATAATGATAAAAGTACTTCGTAGAAATTAATCGGTAATTTCGGTAATTCCTTCGTTTTAATGCCAATAATTTATTCATACAGTTATTCATACATATTTAGTAATATAACTACAAGACATAGATATATATTTTATTATTTACTAGAAATTTTCTTTTTCACTGTTAAAACATGCAACAATTTTTTGGAAAAGTTCAGATACTAAATTTCAAACAACTTTCGTTTTTCAAACACTAGTTTTTGAGGATATTCTACCTTTATTACATTAGGTATACGAAAATACGAAACTAGGCGACATTATTTTATAGGCTAGAAGTTATTATAGGATACAGAAACTTCTAAACGAATAACAAATGTCGTTAAAAGCGAACAATCGCCCACAAAATTCCAAGTTTAATTTAGTGTATGTTATTTTCGATAATATTTCTTTTCTATTTATATTTATTTTTATTTTAAAAATCGATAAACGGGGTTTCCCTGTTTTAACCCCTGATGTGAGCAGGAACTGTCTGAAAATACATATAGGGAATGTAAAGGTGAGATTTTAAAATAAAAATATTTTAAGGATATGAAGAAGAGGTATATCGATTAAATAGTCCAAGAGCTGGCGTAAAAAATGTGCAGGAGTTTTCAGAATTTTTTAGAATAAGGTCAGTGACCCAATTAACGCCCAATTACGCCATCCGCCATTTTCAGCGATTCTAGTAAAACTGTAAAAAAACAGTACGTCACAATTTTATAGATTCATATCAGAATATACAGGGTGGTCCGAACTGTATTCCGGAAACTGCAGTAGCATATTATCTAGATAAAACTGAGTAGAAAAATAGAAAAATTCGTTTAAATGTATGTCCTAAACTGCTTAATTTCGGAGATACAGAGTGTAGAAATTTCATTTTTATTTCGACTTTTTCCAAATAACTTCTGAAGTGACGTCAATATTTGGATCAAAAATGATTTAAGGGAGTTTTTTGACATGAGAAATTTGATTTTGATATCAATATGACTCAGGTGTAGAAGGGATGATACAGGGTATAGAAGTTTCATTTTTATTTCGATTTTTTCCAAATAATTTCTAAGTAAAGTCAATATTTGAATGAAAATTGGTGTCTGGGAGTTTTTTGACACGAAAAATTTTATTTTGATGTCAATATGGCTCCTACTTGTAGAGGGCGCCACCTACATATTTTTTTAACTGTATTGAAGAATAATAACTTTTTGTTCGTACCTGTATAAAACTAGTGAGTAAAAAAAATATCCATTTAAGACATGTTTTACTGAAAAGAGGTCTCTTGGTAAAAATGGCTACGAGTAATGGTTCTCGAGATATTTGGAATCGAAATTATCAATACCCGTGGTCATTGACATAAATTAAACATGTTGACAAAATAATAATTATTAGACTGAAATTATAAATTTGAAATGTTTTTGTGACAAAAGTTCAATAGAAACAGTTTTAACCTCATTTTTTTCAAAGAAAAATTTATGATTAAGTTATTTAAAAAAAATAAAAAAGTTCCCAAATTTATTATTCCGGTCAAATAACTATCCACTAGATGTATTGACTATTTTCATTCTAAATATCTTGAGAACGGTTCCTCGTAGCGATTTTATCAAGAGACATTTTTTACGTAAAAAATCACGGAAATGTATATTTTTTCACCCAGTAGTTTTATACCGGTACGGACGAAAAGTTATTACTCTTCAAAACAGTTAAAACACATGTAGGTGGGCCTCCTGCAAATAGGAGTCATGTTGACATCAAAATCAAATTTCTCATGTCAAAAACTCCCAGACATCAATTTTTTATCCAAATATTGACGTTATTTCCAAAATTATTTGGAAAAAATCGAAATAAAAATGAAACTTCTGCACCCTGTAACTCCGAAACTAAGCATTTTAGGACATACATTTGTACGAACTTTTTTACTTATTTTTATTTGAAGAATATGCTGCCGAAGTTTCTGGAATACAGTTTGGACTACCCTGTATATTCAATATACAGGGTGTCTCAGATTTTAATCGGGAAAATTTAATAGACAGGGATATCGTTAGGGTGTTCATTTTTGTTCATTTTTTATAACGAGAAAACGTCAGTAATCGCAATAATTTAAAAACTCAACTTTTTAACACATAACACGCTATAACTTAAGAACCACTTCATATATTGAAACTTTTTTTATTTTGAAAATCGGACCTTTTACAATATGTTTAAATAAGAAAATTCGATAAGGTTGTTTTTCCATTCAAAAATTTTAAACAACCCATTAATTTACTTTTAGTGCATAGCAATTTTCAGCAATCATGTAACTTTTTTATTTATAAAGATTTTCACATACTGTCTGCGAATAAAATATAGCAGAAATATTAGGAATTTTTTTTGAAAAAACTGCTATCAATTATTTCTAATAGATATCGAGATATCGATTTTTGAATTCAGAGTTCTAATAGCGCGACCACTGTCGGACACCAACTCAATTCCACTTATTTTTACCAAAAATTCAAGTGTTTCTAACTTGCACTTAAAAATTTTCAAGCTATAGGAAAAATTACAACGATTCCTTAATAAATAAACAAATAAAGTACGAAACGTAATTAAATCGTGAAACTGAACGCATAATTTACACCTTTCTCTAAAGTACTGACAGAGGTACTGATTGGGTTAATCGGTCGATTGCGACAAATCTGCTATATCTCCTTTACGTCTTTTAGCAATGTCTTTTTAGCAATGTTTTATTTGTCTTTATAAAAAGGCTCAGGGCAAAAACACGTACAAAATTCATCACAGAACTTCAATACGCTGATGACTGCGCCCTAGTTGCAAGCACATTACAACATTTACAAGAAATGTTGGACACATATGGGGCATACAAGGCTTTGGGCCTTAAGCTAAACATCGACAAAACCAAAATCATGTGCACTCTCCCGGAAGATCACAACAATGCTATAAAAATTGGAGAAGATCTATTGGAATATGTAACGGAATTCAATTACCTAGGCAGTTTGATTTCGGAAAAGGCCAATATCGACTCTGAAATTCAGCACAGCCTCAAGAAAATTAGCAGCGCCTCAAGAGCATTCTGGAAATTAAAAGACAGGGTTTTCTACAATCATGACTTGAGTACAAAAACGAAACTTGCAGTGTACCGAGCAATTATAATCCCCACCATGTTATATGGGAGCGAAACCTGGGTGCCGTACCGCGTATCGCCGACACATGAAGGCATTAAACAAGTTGCAACAGAGACACCTTAGACAACTCTTAAGAATCCGATGGTTCCATCAAACGTATCGGTTCTTGAAAAAGCTAACTGCGAGAGTATTGAAGTCATGGTTACAAAATCCCGCTTAAGATAGGCTGGTCACGCATGCAGAATGCAAGAAAACCGCATACCAAAATCTCTGCTTTACGGTGAACTGGTAGACGGTAAGAGGAGGCCGGGTGGTAACACTTGTAAAAGATACAAGGACATTTTCCACGAAAACTTAAAGGGGATTAACATGCAGAATGAGTGGGAAGAAGCAGCTCACAATAGAACTCAATGGAGAAGACTTGTAAACTCAGTTAACAGCGACAACCAGAAAGTAAAGAGGCAACAAAGCAATGAGATTTTTGAATGTCCGGAGTGCAGTAGGCAGATAAGATCACGTATCGGGCTTTTCAGTCACAGAAAAGCTCATGAAAGAAAACGCCTTGCGTGACCATTTTCTGATGCGTGTCAAATACTCGTCAGCGAGTAATGGCAGTGTGTGTGTTTAGCAATGTGCATAGTTTCTCGGTTTATTTCATGCGTTTGGCAACTTGTTTACTGTTCTGTCTTTGTTCAGTACATTATAAACGCATTTTATTCTTCTTACATACGGAAATCTCGCCCCAAGACTAATCTTTGCCATTCAGCTTTTATAAGAATACCACGATACGTCATGATTTTGAAACTTGCATGGATCTTAACCAAAATCGGTGTAGGTTTTTTTAAAGTAGCTGATCATGAATTTGAAGTCGGATTGGCAGAATTCAAAATGGCTGATCCAATATGACTTATGTGAATTTCAAAAAATGCACGGACTTGGACAAAAGTTTGTATATATGTATGGTTTATTTTGGGTCGCTGAACGCGAACTTGGAATCAAATGGGTCACTGCTCACGAGTCTAACGTCGGATTCGCAAAATTCAAAATTCAAAGATTTGAATCGGACTCGCGCCCGTGCCCACAGGGTAAGCTATTCTTGAAGTCGGCCATATGGGATCCGCCATCTTCAATTTTGCCAATCCGATGTCAGACTCACGATCAATTACCTATTTGACTTCAGATTGGCGATCAGCGACCCAAAAATCTCCCATATACTTATCTTGTTAGAATCCGTGTTTTTTTTTTAATTCGCATCGGCCATATTTGATCCGCAATTTTGAAATTTCTATAACTTTCGATTTTTAAATGGCACTCTCGGTATTTTTTTTTAACTTTATTCGATAGAAAATGACACTCTGAATAGAATGCCAACTGAATAGAATGTCAACTCTGAATAGAATATGTCAACTTTTAACATTTTTAATTTAGAGAGAGAAACACCCGGTATAACTTTTATTTGTGTGGACCTAATGGACCTAAATCAAAAAACTCAGCTAAGTTTTGGCAAAATATATTTCGATCAAGAAATTCAAATTTATTTGATAAAATGCAATGAAATGGCGATGGGGGAATTTACTATTTAACTGTCACACGGTATATTTATATTCTTTTTATATGTCAAATTTTAGTTATTTTGAAAACATACCAGAGTTACTTTTGAAATTCTTCTTCTCCATGTATCGTTTCCATATCGGAGATTGGTTATCATCATTGCTATTTTGATCTTGGAAGCTGCGGCCCTAAATAATTCAGATGACGTGACATTAAACTATTTTCGCAAGTTTCTGAACCAGGATATTCTTCTCCTTCCAACAGATCTTTTTCCTACAATTTTTCTCTGGATTATGGGTTGCAAAATCTCATACCTTGGACCTCTCATGATATGGCCGAGATATATCAATTTTCTTTTTTCACTTCCTTGAGGATCTCTGCGCCCTTCCTCATTCTTCTCAGAACCTCCACGTTGGCTACATGTTCTGTCCATGGTATTCTCAACATCCTACGGTGTGCCCACATCTCGAAGGCCTCCAGTTTCCACTCGCAAAGCTCGTTGAGGGTCCAAGCTTCCATATCATACAAAAGGACTGGGAATACATAACATTTGAGCATACGAGTTCTCAGATCTAGGCTCAAATCGCGGCTACAGAACAGCTTCTTAATCTTCACAAAGGATGCACGGGCCTTTTCAATGCAAATCTTTATTTCTGAACAATAATCCGCGTTGCAGTCGACACTTATACCCAGGTAGTCAAACCTCTCTACTCTTTCGAGCTCCTCGCCTTCCGCGTACAAATCTTCATTGGGCTCTCCAGTTTAAGTGACAATAATGTATTTGGTCTTCTTGACATTGAGTGTCAGACCATATTCTCGACTAGTTGTGATGACGTTATTTAACATATTCTGAAGGTCTTGCATGTTTTCAGCGAGAAGGACTGTATCGTCCGCGTAGCGCAAATTGTTCAGTGGTATGCCGTTAACTCGTATTCCACCGGCATCATTTTCGAGGGCTTTGTTAAATATTTCTTCTGAGTAGACGTTGAGAAGGAGTGGTGAAAGAACACATCCCTATCTAACTCCACGTTTGATATCCACTGCTCTCGTCAGTTCAGATTGGACGCGAACAGACGCACTTTGATTGAGGTACAGTTTTACTATTATTTGTATATCTCTTGTATCGAAATTTTTTCGTTCTAACGCTTCTATTAGCTGGATTGATTACTTGTCAGAACTATACTGATGGATTACTTGTCAGAACTATACAAATCAGAAGAAATAGAGGTTGAACTAAATACACCCGAAATAATGACCAACGACAACGTACAGATTGAGGCAGCCGATATAATTACATCCCTTCGAAAGCTAAAGAATAGGAAGAGCCCAGGGCAAGATGATATCCCAAACGAATTACTTAAGTATGGCGGCCAAAGTCTCATACAGCAGCTAACATCCCTGATTCAAAAAATTCTTTACCAACACAGGATACCCGATGAATGGCGAACCAGCACCATTATCTTGATGTTTAAAAGAGGAGATAAGAAGCTGCCCTCAAACTATAGAGGCATAAATCTTCTAAGCACCACACTAAAACTTACGATAAAAGTGATAACAACCAAAATAAACGACTTAACATGCTTAGCAGATGAACAGCAAGGTTTCAGATCGCGCAGATCATGCACAGACGCGGTTTTTGTCATAAGACAGATAACAGAAAAATCAATCGAATATAACAAACCAGCGTATATGTTTTATTGATTTAGAAAAAGCGTTCGACCGTGTGCAGCTAAGAGACGTTGTACACCTTCTTTACAATAGACAAATCCCACACAACCTCGTTAAAACCATACAAAACATATATGAAGCGAACCAAATTCAAGCTAAAATTAACGGGGTCCTGACCGAACCAATAAATGTAGGCTGTGGTATCCGACAAGGTGACTCCCTGAGCCCTCTTCTTTTCAACATGATTATGGACGAAATAATAGGAAATGTACGTTTACTGAAGGGATACAGTATGGGCGACCAGGAAATTACTATTCTATGCTATGCCGATAACGCCGTATTGGTAGCTGAAAATGAGAACGATCTACAGCGCTTATTACATCGATTTAATTGCACTGCCAAATCACTTAATATGATAATATCGACCCAGAAAACTAAATGCATGACGAGATTAAAAGTACCACTAAGATGCAAACTGGAAGTCGAGGGCAATGTTATTCAGCAAGAGATGAAGTTTAAGTATCTAGGCATAGAAATCTCAGGATATGGTGATGTAGAAGCGGAGGTGCGAGAACGGACAACGAAAGCAACCAGAATAGCAGGATGCCTGAATTATACAATATGGCGAAATAAAAACATTGAGGTGGAGACTAAAGCGAGAATTTACAAAGCAACGGTACGACCAATAATGACATACACTGCAGAAACTCGACCTGATACAGCGAAAACTAAACAACTACTAGAAACAACCGAAATGAGAGTACTACGCAGAATAGCTGGAAAGACGCTTCTGGACAGGAGAGAAATGAAAGCATAAGAAGAGCGTGCAAGGTGGAAAATGTAAATGAGTGGGTACTCAGCAGAAAGGAAGAATGGAACGAGCATATCAGCAGAATGGACAACAGAAGGATAGTGAGAGTTGCACGCGACAAATCACCGCTAGGTCGCAGAAGCTTAGGACGTCCACGAAAACGATGGAGCGACAACTTGTCAGTCTGACCGGTAGAGACGAAGAAACCAAACAGGCGATTCGCCTAGTATGAAGAAGGAAGAAGAAGAAGAAGCTTCTATTAGTTGCTTGTGTCTTACTTTATCAAATGCTTTATTATAGTCAATAAAGCAGGCATATACATTTTGATTGATATCAAGGCACCGCTGCATTAAGACATTGTAGGCAAACAAAGCCTCCCTAGTACCCCAAATCTAAAGCCAAACTGAGTATCTGCTATATCTTCTTCTAATTTTCTGTAAATCCTGCGGTGGATGACTTTGAGAAAGATCTTAAGTGTGTGACTCATAAGGCTGATCGTGCGGTTTCTTTACATATTTTGGCATTATACTTCTTTGGAATTGTGACAAACGTCGACTGGAGCCATTCCTTTGGTATCATCCCTGTTTCGTAAATCTTATTAAATAGAGAACCTAAGTGTTGTTCTTCAATCAACTTGAGCGTATCTGCAGGTAGATCGTCAGGGCCAGGCGTTTTCCCATCTTTGGCTGCTTTTATTGCCGCTTGCACTTCTTCCTTTAAAACAGATGGCCCCATTTCATTGTTAGTGCTGGTAGTGATTCCTTCTCTTTGGTCGTTGAAAAGGGTTTCGATATATTGTTCCCATAAAGTCAATTGATCTTTAATATCCAAAACAATGTCTCCATCTTCATTTGTAAGAATGTACGATTTTTGCTTACGAACAGTTCCAGTAAACTCTTTTATTTTTTATGTATACTGGGTGAGTCGTGAAGTCTTTGCAGATTTTCTATTTCAGTACATTCCTCTTTTATCCACTCCTCCCTAGCTTGACGACATTTATATTTGATGACTTTCTGTATTTTTTTATATTTCTGTCTGTCCCTATTTTTCGGGTTCCTTCTTTCTCATAAGCATGAAAATTTCATCAGTCATCCAATCGTTTCGCATTGTTCTTTTCTCAGGTTTCAGATATTTCTTGCAGAGTTCTATAATAGCCGATTTTAAACTTTGCCACATCTCTTCAGGTTGACTCTGTGTTGCCGAACAGCAATTTATCAATTTACTTAGGTTTTTATTTATACGGTACACCTTCACTTTCGCGTTATTACTTCTTAGTAGGTTGGTATCAATAGATCTTTGGTTCGACGAAACTATAAGCTTTTTGAGCTTCACCATAATTTTGAAATTACGATATATTATTAGGTATGTAGAATTTTATGGTAAATCCTATTGATGACATTTTTAATGGTAATTTGGCACATTAATTACTTAAACATTTAACGATTTATGTGATACAAGTTATAACGGAAAATTTCAAAAACAGTTTTAAAAATTAAAATATAACTTTGACATTAATTTTACGTCTATTTCCCGTCTCTTTGTTTATTTACAATATTTGTATTAAGCTTTACAAAACTTAACATTACGAATTGAATTGCGCTCAGAAATAGTAAATAGACAGACTCCTTTTACGTATTTATTTATCATTTAAAGCGAATTGCTAGACCTGAAATAAGCTTAAAGCAATTCAAAAAATTCTCTGGAGCATTAACATTGAAGACCATACCTTCAAAAGTACATATAAATGTGGAGGACGGTTCCTAAAGAAAGTACATTTGGGAATATTTACATTTTATTATGTCTTATGGGTTTATTATCGTTGTAATTTTATACAGGGTGTCCCAATATTTCGTGGACATAAAACTATTGATGTCACATCAAAAGTGACATCAAAATTTTAATGTACTTCTAGATGTGTCACAAAAAATCTACACTAAAAATACACTTCTAGATGTGTGTTCAAATTCTTAATTTTAGGTAGCTTTAAGCTTATAATGGAAGGAAAAAAATAAAAAATTTCAAAATATCCTTATGGCTCAAAAGTTAGCTGTCTAGTCGCTAGTTGTAACCGACTTTCCGGTGATGGTAATAGGAGGACCGGTGATAGGATTGTTTTAAAAATTTTCATTTTTATATAAAGGCAGCTGATCCATCTATCTAAAATATTATCAGCGTTACAGTGTCGCCGGATCATTTGAAAAGTGGTAGCATCTTTTTTATTTTAAATGGAAGTATATTATTACATTTTTGGAAACTACTCTCATATCTCTTAAAGTTTGCGAGATAAAAAATAAAATATGTGTAAAATTGACAAAAAAATTATTTTGTATAAGCACTGGTCAAATCATGAATTGAACATTTTTAAAGTTGATATTTGAGTTATAACGAAAGTCGGAAATACAAGTCGTTAGAAAACTAGAATCAATTCAATTGATATTATCTGATTTAGTTAATTATACGATAATTTAAACTTTATGAACTATAGTCAAACTTCTTTAATATTATTTTGAACGACCAAAAAAAAATAGAAGGATAACGTCGATCAAGTCGATCAAGAAATTCAAATTTATTTGATAAAATGCAATGAAATGGCGATAGGGGAATTTACTATTTAACTGTCACACGGTATATTTATATTCTTTTTATATGTCACATTTTAGTTATTTTGAAAACATACCAGAGTTACTTTTGAAATTCTTCTTCTCCATGTATCGTTTCCATATCGGAGATTGTTTTTATTTAAAAAAAAATTGAAGGATAACCTACAAAAGGAAATAAGATCCCATCAAAAACATAGATTGAAAAAAATGCCAAGTCTAGCAACACAATTCCTCCGCTATAAAAAGTTGTGAGATCTCATGTAAAACCAAGTCAGTTTATTTTATTTAGTCTCTCTTTAAGCACCTATTCAACAATTTTGTTATAAATTGTTAGTATCAATATTAGTCATCTTTATTTCTATAATAATTATAATGACTTGGTTAGGTTAGCAATTGCACGATATGATATTCTATAGTAATTAACCCTCAACTGGCGTGATGAATTTTTGTAACGCTTATGGCGTGCTGGGATCCCACGGACCCCAATTTATTTTTTCAGTTAAAAATACATGATGAATGTATTTGTATTTTTATTGTATTTCAGTTAAAAATACATGATGCATTTTCTTTGTGTCGTAGTTAAAAATACATGATGATTTTTGATCAGTTGAAATACATGAAGAGATTTTATAAAAAGCTTGTCATTTTAACATTGTTTACAATGTGACGCTCCCCCGTTTTTGAGAGAAGTCACGGACGCCGAGTTGCCTTGTTTCGGTTCCTCGGGCACCACCCCCAAGTTTAAAGTGTTTGAGAGACCACTAGGGCCAATACGGGTAGCTTTTATACAGTGGAGATACCAGGGAGTGATGAGATGAAAAGAAAATAAAACACACAATTAACTATAACGTAACACTAGGTTTTTATTTAAATAATTAATTACGTACAAAAATAATCCAGAAAAGTTCGCGTTCTTTAATTGTAACAATAATAAAAATAAAATAAATATTTAGTACCTCGCAGAACAAAATTTATACTAACAACCGTGTACCTCTAGAGTTTTGATCGATTATTCCCGATATGTAACTCTCTGACTGATTCGATCCCGTGAATTAAAAACGCGTTCCCGCAATGACGTTCTATTAAATAAAACGACGCGAGTTCCTAATCGACGTCGAATCTAGCGGCGTCCTAATGAACACAGACACGTAAGTACTGGAGTAACACACTCTACTATGACGCGACTCTCTAAACGGCGGCGACGTCGTTACAGGCATCCCGATGGTCACAGCTAAACATTTCTCGGAACGGCATCCGTTTTGACAACAAAATACGGACCTCGGATCGGCGTCGAAGTTAAAAAGGTCCCGGAATACACAAACGCGAGTCCTGGATCGATCGCGAAATTAACAGCGTCCTGTGGGACACAAACGCGAGCCCTGGATCGATCGCGAAGTTAACAGCGTCCCGTGGGATACACAAACGCGAGTCCTGGATCGATTGCGAAGTTAACAGCGTCCTGTGGGATACGCAAACGCGAGTCCTGGATCGACCGCGAAGTTATCAGCGTCCTGTGGGATACGCAAACGCGAGTCCTGGATCGATCGCGAAGTTAAAAGCGTCCTTTGGGATACGAAAACGCGAGTCCTGGATCGATCGCGAAGTTAACAGCGTCCCAAGGGATACACAAACGCGAGCCCTGGATCGACGTAGACGTTAGCGACGTCTCGGCAAGTTGTACGTCGTTTGGATAAGCGCAGCCCGCACACCCACCGCCCGGTCAGGACAACCTCGGGATTTCGGCGAGATCCCGTCCAGCGTCACTGATGCAGGGTGTCGTCCGGACGAAAAATACGGGAGCTACAAAGCCAGCCTCGGGATTTGGCGAAGTCCTGTTTTAGCTCCGTGAACATTCGCGACCCCTGCGTTTACTGAACTACCCTGACTGTCCCTTAATAAGATGAATTAATTATTAGCCCGTAATTAGCTTTCCCCGAGAGGTACACTGAGCCGGAGCAGATGTCAGACAACCTTTAAAAGAAAAGGACATGATTCCTGGCGACCTGCCCATAGCACAGCGTAGTCCCTTTTTGCCTGCTCGGCAATCCTGGCAATTTTAATATTAATAAAGAAAACCACGAACTCTCGTCTCATCAACCGAAGGACACGTCAGACCGGAGCAAATGTCAGACAACCTTTAAAAGAAAAGGACATCAGTCCTGGCGACCTGCCCGTAGCACAACGTAGTCCCTCTTTGCCTGGTCGGCAACGGTTGTTCTCCCGCGCTTTTAATATCCTAACAATCCTGTCAACTAACTCCCTTATCCCTATAACGCGTCCAGGTAGTCGAGTAAACGCTTAATAACAATAAAAATAATACGACCTACCCTCGATCACTTTGGCGGTGGGTGCTTACCTTATACAGTGCGGCGACAGGCGGCTGGCAGCAGGACACTTGGCAGGGCACTCCGGACTCGAACCTCACTGTTTCGCGTGTGACCACAAACTGTCTCTCTAGAGCTGCTGTAGCTGAGGTACTCGACTGACGCTCCCCTCCACTCAACCTGCACTGGTAGGGAGAGCGGCGCAAACATCTCGGTTTCTCACACCGAATCACAGCGACCAAAACCTATCAAAAATCTCTTACAAAATGGCAATTAAATATTTAACTTATTTAATTCAACAATGGAAACACTAATGAAGTTCATTACAATAATGAGTTAATAATAAAATACATTGACTGTCATTATTAAAAGAAAATAAAATCCCTATTATTCTAGTATAATATTAACACAATATACAGGGTGTCCTAGAAATTTTTATGAACTTCATTACAACAATATATTCAAACTTGTGAACAAATAACTTCATTAATTTTCAACAAATTAATAAGAACGGACACAAAAATAAAGTAACACGCATTTTTTTAGGAATTTTTGACAACAGAAATATAACTTGGCTAAGAAACCCATAGAAATTAAAAACATATATATTTTATGATTTTACCGTATTATTAAAAGTACAAACAACTGAAATGTGAAGCTAAAGTAATAAACATAAATTATTTTCAACAAAACTGCAAATCTTGAATGTACATAACTTTTTCAAATACAGTTCATGCTAATATAGGATCTGCATTTGCCGCACATGGATCGTGCACATTTCATTCTTGAGATTTTTGTTTTTCGTCATTTCTTCATTGACATATGGTTGCCATATACCACATCTCTTTCTTTTCTGGTATTGGTTATTCAGTTTTCTCACTTCTATAAGTAAGAGATTCAGAATCGGAGTTATGGTTACTTTTCGGAGAAAAATCAGTGTCTCGATGATCTTCATCTCACTTAAGCCTTTTTAAGTTCATCAAATCACTAAATTAATGTTTCCTCAAAATTATCGTCCCAGTGAGGCACACTTTTTAGACTACCCACCATCCTAACAATGAAACATTCTTGGCGTGGTGGTGCCACACAGACCCCAATGAAACTTTATCCCCCGCTGGTAGGAACAATACTTGATAAAATCAAGTGCGCCTTTAACAGTTGCATATTGGAACTCTAACTTAAAGGTAAATGGTGCGGCGGGGCCTAATTTTTAAACGTAAACATTTTACAGAGGTTTATATAGCGCTTGGGGTCCGCTGGACCCCACCACGCCAGTTGAGGGTTAAAAAACTTTATTCTTAAGTGCACCGTTTAGATTTTCTTACTAATCGAAATAGTAGATTATTCTTTTTTATAATTATGGTGCCGTGCATGCAATTGCCAAGTCATTATAATTATTATAGAAATAAAGATGACTAATATTGATACTAACGATTTATAACAAAATTGTTGAATAGGTGCTTAAAGAGAGACTAAATAAAATAAACTGACTTGGTTTTACATGAGATCTCACAACTTTTTATAGCGGAGGAATTTTGTTGCGAGACTTGGCATTTTTTACATTCATTCATGTTTTTGATGGGATTATCTTTGATAGTTTTTAAGAAAATGAAAACGACATATTTATATTTCCTTAAATTAAATATATTTGAAAATATCAACCAAACCAAATTACCATATTACTATTTTTTTTTTGTTTCTGAATACATGCTAGACTTTTAGAAAGTCCTAAATATAACGTGAACATGATAAAGCGCCGAGTAGAAAAGCCCAGACTGCTTTTGAAACCAACTTATATTAATCTATAAACAAACAATTCCTGAGTAACAAATGCAAGATGACTGAATCTTTTCATTAAGAAAAGTGTAGCGTGAATCTTATTAACACAGATAATAGCAAAAACCATTCATTTATAAAATTCATTCATTTATGAAATTCATTTATTCGTCAGGATCGATTATAATAAAATATTAACTGAATTTTAATTGTCGCCCGGCAACGTAGGTTTCTTTCCGAGAAACCCGACAGCGGTCGGTGGCAATGCTATGAAAGAAGCCGGCATCTTTGATTTTTTGCGGAGTCAGATAAAAATAAGGACACATTATTTTTTTTTATTGAGGTGCTAGTATTTACACAGAAAATACATAATGAAGGGCGCTGTTACCATATTTTGGTATTAGTTGATATTAGCAAAGAATATTATTGTTTGGCTTTAGTTAGTTAGGGATAGTATGTCTATATAATCTGCATTTTTTTTTATTAATATTCTGTTGTTACACTGCAATAATACTTGTTATTTTGGACGTAGGAAAATGATTTTTAATGTTTTTAAGCAAAGACTGGTTTAATAAATAATAATAACAGTAATAATTTGTTATACCTATTAACAACAAAATTTAAAATCATTTAATATAAACATTATTTTAAGTAGTAGCAAAATATAAACAACAAATTAGATGTCAAAATTATTTATATTAGATCCTATTTAAAAATAATATAGTCTCTAAATTTTTTGGCAAGGTTGGTTTATTAAAGAATAATAATTACAGAACTAATTTGTTATATTAACAACAAATTTTAAAATCATGAAATATAAACATTTATTAATTTTCTAAGCATGCAATGTAATGGAAGGGAAATATAAATAAAAAATTAGAAATCAAAATTATTTATATTAGGTGCTTTATAATTACTATTTAAAAATTATATTTACTTTTACTGGCATTTACTTTAAAAAATAAATTAAATATTTCTTCGCAAAAAACTACATGTAAGAGAATTAACATAAACAAAATACAAACATTGCTAACCTTTTTTTTAAATTGGCACGTGTAAAACTTTCATTTTATTTTTCTCACCCCATAGTTTGAGTTCGATAACCCCATTTACTTAACAACATTACTTAAATATGATTATTAAGTTCCAACTAATTCATATTATTAAAACATCTAAAATACAAATATGTATTTTTAAAATTAATTGTAAGTTCATCTCATCTCTGTTAAAAATTGCTACTTCTCCTAAAAATTTCCCTTTAAAAAAATGCAATCTAACCTAACCATAATATACCATATAAAATTAAATAATTGAAAGATCGGGCTATGGAAAATCACACAAATTTTCTGAAAAATTTTGACCACTTCGCACACAATCGTCAATTAAAAAAAAACTACTATTTTAGTATTTTAAATATTTTAATAAACGCAAAAATTGCATAGTACCATATGATCGAATAAAAACGGCGTCCAGTTGGCTTGGAAATGACGATCGATGGCATTTCCTATATAAATTTACATATAAAATGACAGCGATCTTCATTTCATAGCCATCGCTGACGCCGTTTTTATTCGATCATACGGTATTTACAAGGCGAAGTTATAAAAATGTGGAAGAACTAATAATGCACTGACGCACACAAAAATCAAAGGAATACTAAATTTCATTTATCAAAAGCATTCGATAGTCATGGCACAACGATAACCATTTAGTCGCACGGCGAGGTTGTCACATATGCTTTAGTATACAAATGAATGAATGATTTTATTCGAATAAAACCATTCGATAGTTGAAATCATTCATTCAGTAACCATTCGATAGTCTAATTCATTCGATAGTTCCCATCGCTACTAGATACTGAATAACCCAGTGTTCCGTAAAATAATCATATCAGATATGGAAAATATTAAATTTTCTGCAGACTTGAAACGCTATAAAGAAGATATAATAATTTTGTAACATCGATCATTTCGAAATTAGTTGTAGGTAGATACTAAAATACGCTCTGTAAAATTGACATAGGTGTAAACTTAAAAATATATGAATTAAATTTTTTACTAAAATATAGCCCGACTCATTTTATGTATTTAGGTATCATTTGAAGCTCATTTTAATACCAGAAATACGCTTAAAGCTATTGAGAATGTTCTCTTAAGTATTAGCATAATACAGGGTCCGGCAAAAGTGCGTCGGGCAACTCTGACTCCTAGAATAAAAAACTTGGAAATTTTGTTTAAGTGCAAACCTAAAGTATGTCCTAGGATGTATTTCAGGGAAATATTTTAATTTCTATAGGGTGACTTAAAAAGTGTGAGTGGATCGGGATGATTTTTTTTTAAATGGAACACCCTGTATATTATTGCCTTTTTACTTTCTTGCAGACCATTTTACATATCCCTAAGATATGAGTAAATATATTTCGATAGTTTCAGAGATATTAATAAATAAATAAAAAATACGTATTTGCAGCCTTTCTTAAAAAAAATTATAAAAATACAAGAACTGTCCCGAAATCAAAACTATATTAATTATTTTATATTTTAGAAAGTTTGGCGTGGAATTTTGAAAATCCTGTATGATTTAAGATTGCGATATTTATAGCAAAGTAAGTTTAGACCATCTAAAGTAAACACCCAATGTAGTTTTGATTTCACGACAGTTCTTGTATTTTTAATATTTTTTTTAAGGCTGAAAAATATATATTTTTTATTTATTTATTAATATCTCTGAAACTATCGAAACATATTTACTCAGGATTATGTAAAGTGATTTGAAAGGAAGCTAAAAATGCAATAATATACAGGGTGTTCCTTTTAAAAAAATCATCCCGATTCACTCATACTTTTTTGAGCCACCCTATAGAAGTTAAAATATTTCCCTGAAATAGATCCTCGTACACACTTTAGATTTACACTTAAAAAGAATTTCCAAGTTTTTTTATTCTAGGAGCTAGAGTTGCCCGCCGCACTATTGCCGGACCCTGTACATCCTACTTTAAAATTTAAAAAGCTGTATGGAGTTCATATCTCGGTTCATACTTTAAAACAATTTTTAGACTTTATCATTCTTGTTTACGAAGACGTAAAGTAGTTTATGTACATTTAAAAGTATTAATATAACGTGAACTCTGATTAAACGCTGAATATAAAAGCTTTGACGACTTTTGTTAGCATATTGCACGATGATAAATTCTTTTCCTTGAGAAAAATATAATATCAAATGGATTAATTCTAGTTTTCTAACGACTTGTGTTTCCCACTTTAGTTATAACCGAAATTTCAACTTTAAAAATGTTTAATTCATGATTTTAACAATGCTTGTTTAAAATTAGGTTTTTGTCAATTTTACACACACACACACAACCAAACTTATATGGAATCACTCTTTATTTCTGACTAAATTTCTTACAAGGATAAAAATTGGTATACAACTTTAAGATAAAGCTTCTTGTTGTAAATAAACATGATAATAAAGAATAAACGACTGCTGCGATTTATTTTCTTTGAAATTTTGTGTTCAGTAGTAAAATCACGATTGGTCCGGTAATTTTCATTCAATCCAAAAAAATTAAAAAATGCCTTATGTTGGATTAATAGATGTATAGAGGGGAAGAATTATTGCTCTAACCGAACAAGGAATGCTCCAGAGAAAGGTAGCAGAGATAGTAGGCGTTGCCCAGGTTGTTGTATCGAAAACATATGCAAGGTACTTGGAATTAGAAACACATAAAGATAGGCCCAGACAAAGTCGTCAAAGAGTCACAACTAAACAACAAGACCGCCTTGTGTGCTAAATTGCTAGAATAAATCCCAATGTTTCTCATCCAGAGCTACAAAGAGAACTTCTGGCAGCTACAAGTGTGAACGTTTCAGTTGAAACCATAAGAAAAAGGCTTCGTGCACGAGGGTTTTACAGTAGGAGAGAGTTACGGATCCCACAGTTATCTCGGCAAAATAAAATTGACCGGCTAAATTGATGTCTTCAACATCAAAACTGGACAACCGAGAATTCTTTTTTCGGATGAGACCAAAATTGGACTAAGATCAGATAACTATCGAATTTGGGTTCTCAGAGCTCCAGGAAGACGAGCGAGACTCCAGGCTGCAAAATCTGTACCAAGATATAAAGGAGGAACTGTAATGTTCTGGGGAGGTATTATACTAGGAGCAAAAACTCCATTGTTACCACTTCAACAAATTTTAACGGGTCGGAGATATGTTGATTTGGTGCTAGAACCAATCGTTAGTCTTTGGAGAGCTGCAATTGGGGATAATTTTAACTTCAAGCACGATAGTGCACCTCCCCATACCAGCAGGGTGACTAGAGAATGTCTCGAAACGGAAGGTGTCATAGTTTTGGACTGGCCTGTCTATTTACCAGATTTAAACCCTATTGAATACTTGTGGGACTAGCTCAAAAGAAGAGCTCGTCGAAACAATCCAGGAAATCGCGCACAGCTTATTGATGCAGCATTAGCGGAATGGAAAAACATACCCCAAGACAACGTGGATAATTTAATATGCCAGCATGCCATCGGGGATAGAAGCTTGCATAAGGGCTAGAGGTGGCAACAAGGAATATTAAAATTATCAATTTTCTGTTTGTTTATGCTTTTTGGCCATTAAAAATGTAAATCTTAATTTCGTTTCAGAAACCAAAAAAAATGCCATTTTGTTTATTTTGGGAACTGATTAATTTTTTTAATTGCTATATGGATTATTTTTCATTAAAAGTCATTGGTAAGGACTGAGTTTTATTCATAAACAGAAAATTTTCATACATCTCAAAAATTATGAAAAATAATAGATGATTCCATATAAGTTTGGTTGTGTTTATTTTATTTTTGATCTCGAAAACTATAAGATCTCGAAAACTATAATAGGTTAGTAAAATAGAAAAATTTTGGGATAATGAGGGTACTTTTCTAAAATGTAATAATATACTGTGTGTTCCATTTAAAATAACAAAGATGCTACCTAACTTTTTAAATGACCCGGTAACACTGTAACGCTGATAATATCTTAAATACTCATATAGATGGAGCAGGTGCCTTTATATAAAAGTCAAAATTTTCAAAACAATCCTATCACCGGTCCTCCTATTACCATCGCTGGAAAGTCGGTTACCGGTAGCGGCTAGAGAGGTGACTTTTGATCCATGAGGATATTTCGAGATTTTTCATTTTTTCCTTCTATTATAAGCTTAATGCTAACTAAATTTCAAAATTTAAAGTTTGTGACACTTCTAAGAGTAGGTACCTTAGAATTTTGATGACGGTAAGTGAATCGCTGGTGAAGTTAATGAAGTTTGACTAGAAAAAATCATAATCTTTGAATTATTTTTTGGTAAAATAATTCATCTAATACATTCATAATACAAATAAAATCAGAAAAGACCGCTTTGATTAATTCTAGTTTTCTAATTTTTATCGACTGGAAAGTCAGTAACTGGTAGCGGCTAGGCAGCTAACTTTTAATCCATAAGGATATATAGAGTTTTTTCACTTTTTCCTTTGTTTATAAGCTTAAAGCTACATAAAATTAAAAATTTGAAGTTTGTAACTCTTCTAGAAGTACCTTAGAATTTTGATTATCTGCCAGTGAGTCAATGTAGAAATTAAAGAGATTTGACAAGCGATAATTCATAAACTTGAGGTATAATTACTAGATATTTTGGTAATCTAGCCAGCTATAGTATGTCCTCATGTGTAGTAAAAATTAATATTCTTGCTTTATCCACAACGAAGTTACAGGGTGGTCAAAAGTGTCGCTAATACCTTCGAGAAAAGGATGGTACGGCTGTGCTCGACTTGGCGGGGGAACTGCCTTATCCCCGCAAAACATATTAGCAAGATATACTGCGAAATATAACAGAACATATTGAAGCATACTTTCCAAATTTTACTAGCCCTATTTTACATTATAACAAAAGACATTCATTACCAAGGATACTATAGAGATAAGGATAGTTCGATTCCTATCTTCATGTACTGCCAGTTTTTTTACGTTTTCTAGGGACCCAGTTGAAGTTCGCGCTAAAGATTTTAGACAGTGACAGTTATTTTTGCGTTTGACGGACGAGCGCACAGTGCGGCGGAAGATAAATCTAGCGGGACAAAACCGTTTAGTTAGAAATGAGCCAAAAATGTGTACTGATAAGAATAAATAGTAGACATTCCAATTGATATAAAAATGCATGAATTATTTTTTAGTCATATATATTCTTTGTATTTCGATACATTTTTATCAATCAAATTTGATCGTTTTCTGCTCAGCAAGGCAGAGGTCATACGAAAACAAATATTTAAAAGTGCTTATACATTTTATTCCAAAGCCAAATTATGTTGAAAATTGTCAAAGGTATGTACTTTTCTACTGTAGGTATATTATTTGTTAAAATCCTTCGTGCCCTTATTCTGCAAATATCAAACTTTCACTTTTTACAAATATTGATATATTGAATGATGTAGATCTTTTGAGTTACTAATAGTTACCAACACAGGTAGTGAGTCACAAGGAGTTCAAGCTTAACAGGTGAATATCCAAAAGTTTTATTTCAATCGGATCGTATAAAAACGAAACAAAGACTCGTTAAAGGGTTAATTGAAGAGCATTCAAAAGAAGAATTGGGTTTTGCAGGTTCTGTGAGCTTTAGGGCTAGTGGTAGTAAGGAGTAAGGATGCTGCTGTAATTGTTGAAGCCTTCACTCCATCGAAAGGCACTGAGTTTAAAAAATCAATAGCTGTCCATACACGGAAAGGCCCAGCCTTCGGACTTGGCCTTGAGGCCGAGACTTTCACCCAAATTACCATAGCGGACATATATCCGCGGACTTTGCCTTTAACGCAAACCTATGGTATTTTGGGTTAAAGGCCCGGACCCAAGACCAAGTCCGTAGGTCGGGCCTTTCCGTGTATGGACAGCTAATGAATGACATCAATAGTCAGTTCGGCAATATTCCTCAAGACAAAAACATCCAAATGATGTTCTAGTTAAATGAAGCATGAGGATATGCTAAAGCCTTTTTTACTTTCTTATTATTACTAGTTTTAATAAAAGTTTAAAAAATTGTCTCAGACACTTACTATATATGAATTTACAATTACCGAGTGTTAAAATTAAAATATCTTATTTACTACTTCCAAAATAAAATAGAATTTTTTAAAATAAAATATACAGGGTGTCACAAGATTACAAAGTAATTAAAAAATAACTGCTAAAGAGTTTTTTGTAAGTATTTCACCTGATATCATAATTTTTTGTATTTGGCAATAGTTTACAGTACGGTTTTTGTATGTCATGTACGAATAATATCATAGTTTTATTACCTTGTATTTATTTATTTATTAATAAATTAAGTTGTTAATAAATAAATAAATTTAACCATATGGTTGCTATATATTAGACCATTTGCTACGTTCTTAGATTTTAAGTCCCAAACATCGCTCCTGAGATTTTGTCCCGCTAGAATAACCATCCGCCGCACTGCGGAGCGCTGGTCCCTGCGTGACGTAAGCATCCACGGTGACTACGATAGCAACGATTTGACGCGATCGAACAGACCTTTAGAATATATACAGTCCTTGATTCATTACTACTTAGATATTGTATGGCAGTCAATATTAAAAAGTTTGGATCCTATTCCAACAGAAAGTTACTAAAAACTAAACAGATAACAATATACATTAAAAAAATAATAACACTTAAAGGGATGCTACGTTAAAAGGGTGGAACCTTTAACTATTTCTAACAGCTCTATTGCTGTACTACAAACTATCTAAAGCTTTTTCTCTAAATCATGAACATTGTTGCACAGGATATTGAACTTTTTACAGTTCTTTTATTTTTTCAGCGCAGTACCCAATAAGGATTAAAATAAACTTTAATTTATGTATGTATAAAGTTCATACGTTACCTTAATAATGCAACAAAGCAAACAACTTAATAAGGATTGGGACATTTAGCTAGTATTTATATAAGTTAATGTATATTTTCCCATAATGGAATATATCCATTATCCTTATTTTATATTAAATAATATGTGATCAAATGGACAATGGATAGAGTTTATAAAAATTCACCCACTTTTAATAAGTAGGATTTGAACGACGCCGGCTGTAATGTAAAAAAATTCTAGCTGTGAGCAGCAATTAAAACGAAAATAATATTTGAAATGAGAGATGCCAGAATTTTATAACAATATAAGCTATAACAACATCAACACATTTAAACTATAGCTAATAACAATAAAAATAAATAGCTTACTTGAGAAGCTTACGGCGACCAGACTATATAATTTATAAATATACAGGTTATTCCATTTAAGGGGGAAAACATAACTTTAGTTCATATCTTCAAAAATATTCTCGTCGTAGAATAACAGACTACATCACTGTATTCTACGTAAAAAGTTCTACAATTAACAGTTTTCACCATATCGATACCTTTCACAATAACAGAGATAATACGGTAGGTGACCCAAATTGCAAAATTTTCAAAAATACCCTGTAGCTCAGAAACGACGAGAGCTATGAAAATTTTGTTTAGAGCATCTTCCGTTTGACAAAAAAGTGGGACAGGTTTGTTCAAACCTCAACGAAGCGAAGCTGTCACCTCCCAATTAAAATTCAACGCTTTGCCGTTCCACTAAAAAAATCCAAAAAGCGTAAAGCCGTCATCGTTCCACAAGAAAAATAAATTAAGGTACCTACGAGTGAAATATTACGTGCTCGGAATAGATATTCGAATTGAAGTGGTCGAGAAAAATTCGAACTTTTCGCGGCTTTTCCCAGATGTATTTGTTAGGAGTTGTAAGATATATGATGCAGAGTGATATATTCTGTTCATTTTATTGTAAATCGTTAGATGGAAATAATGTATATTTTCATCAGTTTGATTGGTATTGTAGGTTATTCGTTTTTATTTTTGAATTTCTCTAAACTAGACATTTCACAGCGCGTAATTTCGTTATATACAGAGTAAGTCTTAAATCAGTACAAATATTTTTGAGATAGTAAATTTCGACCCCATAAACACGATTATGATTTTGTTTTTGCGAAAAATTTTTTTTGGAAAATTCGGATTTTTGAAAAAAATGTTAATTTTTTTTTAGTTTTTAATATAAATAATTATATAAAAAAGTTTTTAATATAAAAAAATAATATTGGTGCAAATAAATATACACAGCTTATACAGGGTTGTTCACCACATACGACACGGAGTATTGTAGCTAAACGATTACATTTTTGAATTTGTAAGTTTTGGGTTCGTTGAGGGACCGTTAGAGGTACAATTTAAAAATATTTTTACAAGATACAGAGTGTCCCAAATAAATAAAAAATATCAAAGTTGTCTTTTTAAAAACGGAACACGCGGTATATTATTACATTTTTAGTTTCTACGATTAAAATAAAGGTAAATTTGATTAAGGTTTATCACACTTAAACTTTACCGTTTTTGAAATATTTTCAATTTTGTGAAATTGCAGTGAAAATTTTAAGGCTTCGTTTTTCCAAGGGTATCAAAATTTTTAATTTTAAATATTTACTGAAGTTTATTAATTGGTCAGTTACTGTGTTGCAATAATAAAAATAATGCTACCTCATACAGAGTGTCTAAAAATTTATTTTAAATAATTTCTAGCTTAACACAGCAATAACTTGTTTAATTTAAATAGAACAGTCTATATATTTTATGAGAATCCGATGCACAATTTAATTGTCTATCAAATTGTATTATACCACTTTTTACCTATCTCTTCAAGTTTTCGTAGAAAATGCATTTTCTTAAAATTTAGACTTTTATTCTTACATTTTAGATTATTTTTAAAGATGTAACAAATTTTCAAAGACTACAGATACTAATATTGTCGATATAGTTCGCTTATTTCATTAAAAAATAAAAAAAAACTGTTATTAAAGAGGAGAAATTAATATGATCCCCGTATTCAAACTATATTAATTGACTGTTTACGTTGATTAATAATAATTGTTCCAAATACTAAAAAACAGAATTTTGTGTGTAGACTAGTATTAGACAGTGTGGTAAAAAGTAACACCTTATAAATTTTATTTCATTTTTTGACGAATGCTTATTTATAAAAACAGATTTTTTGAGAAACAGGTTCATTTTCATAACTTATTATTATATTGATTTCTGAGCCAAATCCACATTTATTTAGAATACTTTATTAATTAAAAGAATTTAAAAGTATATAATTAACTAATTTTTGGTCGGAAATAATGGTGGTATATTTAATTGGTATACTCTTTTACAAAGTTTTAAATAGTTTTTTTGTATACCAATGTGCTTGCAATATTTACAACCTGTACATTTTGTACATATATGTTGCTTTAAAAAAATCTGAAATGTCAATATTCCATGGGTATAGTGATAAATGAGGTCTAAATTATAAGAAAATGCATTTTCTACGAAAACTTGAAGAAATAGGTAAAAATCGTATAATAAAATTTGATAGACAATTAAATTGTGCATATGATTCACGTAAAATATGCAGGGTGTTCCATTTAAATTAAACAAGTTATTGCCCTTAAAAGCTAGTAATTATTTAATATAAATTTTTGGACAGTCTGTATAAGGTAGTAAAATTTTTATTATTGCAACACAATATCTGATCAATAAATAATCTTCAGTAAATATTTAGTATTAAGAACTTTGATACCCTTGGAGAAATGAAACCTTAAGTTTCATAAAATTGAAAATATTTCAAAACCGGTAAGGTTTAAGTGTGATAAACCTTAATCAAATTTACCTTTATTTCAATCGCAGAATCCCAAAATAGAATAACATACAGGGTGTTCCATTTAAAAAAATACCACTATAATATTTTTTACTTATTTGGGACACTCTATATCTTGTAAAAATATTTTTAAATTGTAGCTCTAATAGTCCTTTAACGAACTCAAAACTTACAATTTGTAAAAATCTAATCGTTTAGCTACAATACTCCCAGTCGTTTGTGGTGAACAACCCTGTATAGGTTCAAAAAAGTCCTATGGGTATTTCGACATTTGTACTGTAAGAAAATCTACAAAATAAAATAGTTATTTTCTGTAAACACGTACTGCTGCGTTAATCCAACGGAGACCAAATTGTCAGCAGTGATTTACTAATAATATTTTGTTATAGACAATGAGAGGTTTGATATACAGGGTGAGTTTCCTACGATGTTCTCTATGGGTATCTCGAAAACTACTGGAGATAGAGAGTCGGTTAAATGGGGAAAGAATTGCGAATTTTCGCTCGAGTACTCGATTATTGAAATAACCGACATCGCTCGATTATGAACGAGCGATGGAAGTGACGAGTGCCAAGCGACGAACGCAAGCGATCCTAGAATGAAATCAATTGAAATCCCATTTTAATGTGACATACTCGATAAAAAGCCGAGCGAATTTTCTACATACATTGCAGGTAGCAAATTTATACGACGCCGTATATACCGGGTGCGTCTCAAAAGTGGCTCACCCCTATTACTTTTTTATTTTTTTAGATAAAAAAATGAGATTTGGTGTGTTAGTATATGACATAAATTAGAATTAATTGACGTATTCAATTGTTTTCTCACTTCCTGTTTCACCGGAAATTATTACAATTTTTGATTTTTAAATGGTACCCTCGGTATTTTTTTTACTTTATTCGATAGAAAATGACATTCTAAATAGAATGACGTATCATATGTCAACTTTTGACATATTTGCTTAAAAACAAATTGTATTTTAAATTTCATTCTAGAGTGCCATGGCTGTGTTAAAAACACTAATTTTTAATCAAGGAGCCTTGGAAAAATAGATTTGATCGTCTAATGTTTTTAGTGTCTTGTCGTGGCCGGTTAAAAGATGCCCAAATCGTATTTTTGATCATATCTTTTTTTTTCAAATGGAACGAGGGTGGCTCAATAGCATATTCCGAAAAACAATTTTTTTACGAATAATTTGATACCACGCACTTGGTACTTCGAGTCAAATTGTCGTTATGAACCGCATGTTACAATTTCAAATAAACCATATGCGAAAATGTCGAAAGTTGACATGTGACATGTCATTCTATTCAGAGTGTCATTTTCTACCGAATAAAGTAAAAAAATACCGAGGGGGTGCGATTTAAAAATCAAAAGTTGCAGAAATTGAAAAACAATTGAATAATATGTCAATCAATCCTAATTTATGTCATATACTGACATACCAAATCTCGTTGTTTTATCTGAAAAAAATAAAAAAAGTTATAGGGGTGATCCACTTTTGAGACGCACCCGGTATATTTATCCGTTGTGTATCTGAGAGACAAAATTTTACGACCTACATCGACAATACTTCGAAATAAACTAAATCAGGCGATCAAGCGAATCGCTCGCCGCTTACTACTTGCCGTTCATTACCGAAAGAATATGTGCCCTGCGCACGCAGCTTACTGCTTGGCGCTTGGCGTTAACGAGTACTTACAACATGCGATGGACAAAAAACCGTATTTTTAAATACGAGCGATATTTCGCTCAAGTGATCACTCGGTTATTGCAATCCCTTGATATTCGAGTACTCGATTATTGAAATTAATCGGTTTTTCCCATCACTACTAAAAAGTCAAATAATTTAGCTACAAATTGTTTAAAAAATCATGAAAATCGGCCAACTAGAACAAAATATATTAAACTTTAAAATACATCAATATTTTAAAGTGTCTGTCTTTCGTGCCGGTGAGTGTATTTAATTTTTAATTTGATTTAAATAGAATAATGCACAAGAGAATTCAATCAACCAAAATTTCCATTTCCGTAATTTTGAGACAATCATTCAATTCAGAATAAAAAGTTTGGATTGCAATAAATACTGTACGCGTGTTGAACAGTTAACGACTTGATTTATTTGCATGCCGTTGATTGATTACTTCTCGGAATTTTACTGTTCTAAACTGCTCTCAAACATTCAATTTAGACATCAACTTCCTTGTGCTTTTCATCTACTATTGAAAATAAGCAAGTGCCGCGTCCTTTTCTAATTCGAAGTTCAATAAAACATAAGTTTATTTAATCGGGATGAGTTGCATAGAGGCCACTAGCTTTTTAATTTTAACAGCCGAGTGGTCGGGGTTCAAAGATCTTAATAAAAGGGCGCCACGAGATTATACTCTATGGACTCGGCATAAAAGATGTAACTATTAAGTAGACTTCAACACTAACTTCGAACTGTTGAGTGCAACTACCATGAACTCCAAATATTACGATAATTAGGGAGTTACGAGTTGATCACGAAGATAATTACGAGTTGATCACGAACAACGATACACAACGGGCGCGCTATTATTATTTCCATCAATTCTACTCTGTTTTCATAGTTATGAATCTATTTTTATAGTCGTGTCTGATATGTGCATGTGCAGGAAATTGTGTGCTTTCATCTGACATTACTTCTTAATTGTGAATAAACCAACGTCCCCGATTTTTCGCGCTTGAGGCCCTGGAGAATCGTTAAATATAGTTAAATGGTGGATTTTTTTTTGTTTACTTTTAAGTGATTAGCCGTTCATTTTTATCGTGTTGCCCACATTGAGGAGTTTTCGCACTAACATACCTAATCTCGTTCGTGTCCTACGCTGTTTTACCGTTAACGTTAATACTTAATTACTTAGTACTCTATATGATTTAATCATGTCTGCGTGCGTGAAATGTAGTGTGGTTTGCGTTTTCAAGGACGTCACTAGAAGCAAAGACATTAAGGACCTCTTCGGTGCTCCATGCGACTTTTGCAAGCAAGTGTTCTGTAGTAAATGCTCGGAAATCTCGTCATGCGAAATCAGAGCTCTAGTTTCCCAATCCAGGGTCATTAATTTCTACTGTTTTCACTGCCGCAGCTCAATCCGCGACGCGCTTGTGGCCCTACCCGTCTTGCAGTCTGGGAATTTGGCACTCGGCGAAAAGGTTGAGAAGCTTAATCAAGACCTCAGTAATCTAATAAGTGCGAAAGCTGATCACACTAAATCTTACTGTGATGCCCTTAAAGCTGACCTTGAGTCCAGGTCTGCTGAACTTTCTTCGGAGATTGACATCTTGAATGGAAAAATCACTGCTCAGGGGGTTTCAACACAGACTGTCGTTGCGGACCCTCCCAGTATGGATAATGGCGGTTTAATGCAGGAGATTTTCGAGCGTCAGAAGCGCATGAACAACGTCATGCTGTACAATATGGAGCTATTGCCTGATATTCCTGAAGCTACACAGGTATCCAATATTCTGCAAACGGTGACCGGTAAGCAGGTGCAAGTTAACGATGTTGTTAAATTGGGAAGGCCCAATCGTAATGGTCGCAAGTCCATCAAGCTTGTTTTGTCAAATCACACTGATGTGGCAAATATATTAAAACTCCGCTCTAAGTTTATTTCCTCCAAAAGAATTTACGTTGAAGCTGACCTGAGTCCCGGTCAGAGGGAAGACCTGCAGAGAGTGAAGGATGATCTGGAGCGTCGTCGATCCAATGGTGAGGAAACCTAGTGATAAAGTTCGAACGTGGTAAACCTTTTATCGCCTCAAAAAACTAAAGGATGTCGCCTCTAGGCACCTATCCCTCTGCTATCAGAATGTAAAGAGGCTTACGTACTAAAACTGATCGTTTTTTCTCTTCTGTCAGTGTGTGCGGCTTCGACATTATCACTATTACCGAAACGTGGCTCCAACCTGATATTTTCGATGCCGAATTATTTCCTGAATCATTTATTGTGTTCAGATCTGACAGACAGCTGGATAGAGTTCCCACAACCCGTGGTGGTGGAGTCCTGGTGGCAGTCGGCAGCAAGATGGAGCCGGAACGTATTAATCTAGTCGACATAACTGATACTACGCCTGTGATTGACCTAGTAGGCTGTAAGATTACTGTAAGCTATTTTGTTTTTATTTAATTGTAATTTACGTCCCTCCTACCACCAGCGTTAATGACCTTGAAACTGTTTGTGAGGCAATTGCCTCAATTAATTTATTTATGTCAGGCCGGCTCGTCGTTGTTGGCGATTTCAATGTTCCGTCCTACCACTCTCAGGTGTCCAATAACAAGAGTAGAATTCTTACCACTTTCTGTGAAACATTGGGCCTCACTCAGCGCAACAGTGTAACTAATCACAACGATCGTCTTCTGGATTTGGTTTTTGCAAACTTCGATACTGATGTTGTCAGAAGCCATGTACCGCTTTTGCCTGAGGACCTGTATCATCCCGCTCTCGATATATCGATTCGTACCACTTTGCCTCACTCATCCGATTTGCCGGTTACCAGGAATGGTGTTCCCCACCTTAACTTCAGGAAAGCCAATTTTCCCCTGATGTATAATTCCTTGCTCGAGGCTGACTGGTCTTCTGTTCTGCAGTGCGCGGATGTCAATGCTAGTTGCGACGAACTCTATAGGATTCTAAACACTATATTTTCTGAGTCAACTCCATTGAAGCGTCCCAGGCGCCGCAGATTTCCGGTATGGTACTCTAAATTGTTAATTACCACCATTTTTAAGAAAGAAAAAGGCATACCGTGACTTTAAACTCTATCGTACTAATTATCATTTCCGCAAGTATAGCTCTCTCCGCCAATTAGTAAAATCTCAAGCTCGAGAAGCCTATAAAGCTTATGTGACCCGTACAGAGGCGAACATCGCCACTGATCCCTCGTCCTTCTGGTCCTTTATTAAGGCTAAACGTGGTCAATCATTGCTGCCGGCCACTATGTACGGCCCCTTGGTGCTTCATTTCGGGGCCCAGAGGTAATTGTATCAGCGTTTGCAAACTTTTTCCAGAGTGCGTATAGGAATTCTGCTCAAGCAGACGATGTTTTTCCTTCGTTGTCCTTCTCTGATCTTGTTGATGTCTCCCCAACAATAACCGCCGACGAAGTTATCACAGCGAGTAGATCCCTTAAGAACAAAATGACTGCGGGCCCTGATGGCATTCCCAGCTTCATTGTAAAAGATTGCGCGTTTGTTCTATGCCCTCCATTATGCCACATCTTTAATTTAATTCTGAAGAATGGCTGTTTCCCGGTTGCCTGGAAATCAGCTAAAGTTCTACCGGTTCATAAAAAGGATGACCTCCAGAGAGTTGACAATTATCGGCCTATTTCCATACTCTGTAATTTTTCCAAGTTGTTTGGAATTATCGTTTATAAGTCCTTGTTCTCGCAGTGTATTTCCAGAATATCTAATGACCAACATGGTTTCTATTCTAAAAGATCATGTATTACTAATCTCTGTGCCTTGTCACACTTTGTTAGTTCAGTTCTTGATGAAAGGGGTCAGGTTGATGTGGTGTATACTGACTTCAGCAAAGCATTTGATCAAATCGATCATCAGATCTGGCTAGTGAAGTTAAGTGGTCAATTCAATTTTTCTGACAGACTGACAGCACTCATGTCCTCATATCTCATTGATCGTCTTCAGTTTGTTGAGGTCGAGGGTTACCGCTCGGACACATTTACTCCAACTTCGGAGTTCCCCAGGGGTCCAATCTCGGCCCACTACTATTCAATTTATTCATAAATGACCTCTTAACAAGCATTTCCAGCTTAAAACTGGCTTATGCCGATGATCTGAAGATCTACTGGCAGATTGACGGGCATGAGGACTGTCTTTTCTTGCAAAGCAATATTGATAGAATTAACCAGTGGTGTACTCAGAATCGATTGAACCTCAACGTCTCGAAATGCTGTGTCATGTCATATCATAGAACCCAGGTTCCCGTGCAGTTTGATTACAGTATTGCCAACAATATACTGTCTAGAAGGACAACGTTTAGGGATCTGGGTGTCGTATTTGACGACCGACTAACCTTTATAACTCATATTGATCAAAATTGTTGCGAGTTCGTCAAGACTTCTTGGCTTTATTATTCGTAACTGTAAACTCTTCGTAGGTTCTGAACCTCTCAAAGCAGCTCTATTTTTCGTTGATCAGGTCAAGGCTGGAGTATGGATCTTTGGTATGGTGTCCAATCTATGAGTGTCATGTTGCATCCCTTGAATCAGTACAGAGGCGTTTCTTAAAGCAACTGGTGTTCAGGGAGGAGGGGGTTTACCCTGTTAGAGTGTGGATCACATTGAGATGTTGTCTCGGTTCGATGTGCAACCACTTTCCTTGAGAAGGATCATTCACTCAGTAACTTTCCTGTGGAAACTGCTGAATGGTCTTATAGATTCCCCAACTCTTTTGGAAACGATACCATTCCGGGTACCGCGACCTTCCTCCAGAGCGAATACCACTTTTGTGCTTCCTCGAGCCAGAACTAACGTTAGGTTTCGGGATCCGATTTTCACCATGTGTAGCAACCTTAACTCTGTCTCCGTTGACTGTGATGTGTTTGACTGCTCTGTGGGTCATTTGGTCTCACTGGTGGGTGGGGGGCATTAATGGTTAACTATTGTTTATAATAGTAATTTATAATTAATAATTTGTTATTGTTGTTATTATTATGATTGATTCATTTAGGTTTAGATTTAGGTTTAGTTTTCTCTTTTTGTATTTTTTTTCTTGGTTTTTGTAAATTTGATATTTAATGTTTAGTAACAACCTATTGTTTAGATTGTATTTCCTGTAAGTGGGCTCTAATTGCCTGTTGGAAATAAAGGCTATTATTATTATTATTTACCGATTTTTTGCACTTTCTCAGCCGTAGCTGGAAAACTTTTACCTACCCCTTATCTGTCTCTAGTGTATGGGGTTAGGCTCGGACGTATCGAAGGAGAACTTCATCTCATCTCTCTCCGTCCAAAAACTTTCTCACTATATGGCATGTTTGCAATAGTACTGCTTTCTGCATAGTTGTTATGACTGCTGGTGGTATCTGCAGTTTACTTAGGTTGTTTTGAAGGCTCTTTGGAATTATGCCTGTTGCCGAGATGATTATAGGAATAATGCTAACTTCTTTTAATTTCCATACATGTTTTATCTCAATTGCTAGATTCTCATATTTTCTAACTTTTTCAGACTCGGTCTTCTGCAGGTTGTAGCTATTCGGGCAAGCAACATCAATTATCTTTGCTGTTTTTGTATCTTTATTTATCAGCACAATGTCGGGCCTATTATAGTCTACTGTTCTGTCGGTGAGAATTGGTCTGTCCCAGTATAGAACATATTCTGAAGATTCAAGGACTGGTTCAGGGTCATATTTGAAATATGGTGGAAGATTCTTCTTAAGTTTAAGGTTGTTGGCCATCTTTGAGTGAATAATTTTTGCTACTTGGTTGTGTCTCGCCTAAATATGCATTAGCAGAGAGCGCCGAGCAACCTGTTGTTATATGAGCAATTGTTTCTCCTGGTTTATGGCATTTTCTACACACATCCTCAACTCCATTCTTCAGAATATTTCTCTCGTAGTTTCTAGTTCTTATGACCTCGTCTTGTATTGCTACAATAAAACCCTCGGTCTCTGGATAAAGAAATCCTCTTCTTAGCCATTCCAGAGACCGCTCTTTGTCCACATTCTGCTGCTCTAGGGATGCAGGATATCTTCCATGGAGAACTTTTTCCCGCCACTGTCTGTTCCTTAGTTCTATTAGTTGTTGGTTTTCAAACTGGTCTCGGCAGTCCTTAAGGTTTAACGCAGAGTAATTGCTATCTGCATCCACTATCATCTGGGTAAGCGGGCTGTTGTTTTGTTGGAAATATGTTCTCATTTTGTGCTCTTGATTTTTACACAACTCATACAAATTCAGAAGCCCCCTTCCACCTTCTATTCTCTTAAGATACATTCTTTCCACAGCAGACTTAGGGTGGTGCATTCTAAATTTAGTCATTAGTACCTGCGTGAGTCGATCTAGATCACGCAAATCTGTATCATCAATTATTATTATTATTATTATTATTATTATTATTATTATTATAACTTAAGTGACTCTAACTTAACTATGAGACTAGACTGCAAATAATACTACTAAAATATTTAAGCAATTTATTAAACTATGAAAAAGTTAATATATATAAAAAAACGAATGAAATGTAAAATGTAATATGTTAAGAAATTATTTACATCGAAAGGTTGGAAAAGAAAATAGAATTTTAAATTAGATGGAATAACTAATAACTATGACGTCAAACCCCCTTATCTAACTTAACACTAGATACAGTCAGGGTGGTTTACATAAATCAAATCTAAACTAAATTAAAATTGTACAGTCTTACTCTAAATCTTGAAACTACTTGAACTTCCTCCGGCTTAGCTATAGTGCATAGCTACAGGGTGGTTACAGCAGGGTGGCTACAGCAGGGTACAGCAGCTCGGTGTACTGTCACAGGAGTCAATTGTTAGCAGAGGTACAGGTGCAAGGCAGGTGTTGAGATTTCAAATAGTGAACATAAAAAAACCCTAAATAATATTGGCTGTCTTAGAAAAGAGCCTCAATTATAGAACAAGGACTAGCACAACGTGTAGGTGTCAATAAAGGTAATAAACATGGACTAATTAAATCTGAACTTTACCTCAACGGGGGTTTATGATGTCCATCGAGTACCTCTACACGGGCAACAGGACTGGCGGAATTCTGGACTGTTCTGTGCTCTATGGTCTCTATCGGACTTCATGCTCTACAATTACGAACAACCAAATAAGACTTAAGAAAGATAACACTCAACTAATCTTTTTACACCACGTGGGCGTGCAAAAGTCGAAAACCAGTCAACAATATGAACAATAATCAGTTGAGCATTGATTTAAAATAAGCAGAAGAATTATAGCATACCTTGGAACTCTCGGGGACTTCTTGGGCACGTGGAATCTGAATATCGGTCGGAAAAAGGCTATTTTAATCCCATTACGGAAATTGGTCGGTGGTCCATACAAAATCAACAAAATCCAACCACGTCTCTGACCAAATGTGCTTTGGAAGAGTTAATCCTTCTCTAGGAAGACCTACTAATCACCAACAGGGAATGCTTCACGAAACGCCAGCCAGTTCTTCACGACGATATTCTCGGGTCGGAGAGTACACAAGAAGTGATGCAAGGATTCGATTTCCTTCACAAAATCAGATTTCAACCGGAAATCTCCCTCCAGGATATAGATAGAGAACTATATATCTCGACTAGTCCAACTCACAAAAAAGCATAAATAAAAAACGATGTTCTAGAATATTTTCCACTGTCATATTCCGTATCCGGTCAATGAACAAACTTAACTCAGCAATTCCCACAATTAAACGAACGAATTGCACACTGCAATCCACATCAAAAATAAACAATTTAACTACGAAATTTTATCTGATAATTATAAAATTTCAATAACCAAAACAAAGGATAAATAAATCTAAAAACATCTGATTTGATCTGACAGTGGCAAGTGACGGACAGGTGATGAACCAAGATGAAAAGAGATCGGCAAAATTCCTACTGCTGGTGGCCGCATCCAGTGACAATATTGTGTAGCTGTAGCTGTATAATATCGCGGTGTATATCGGGTCTCATAATCGTAAAATTTAAATAAAATAATATTTAACAATAAAATTATAGTAAACATGATGCAAAAATAATAGTTATTTGCGATAATTTATGAGCTAGCACACAGAGGTCGTAGCGATAAAATTTAACTGTTACACAAGTTTAGCACATTAGAGATCACTCTTAACTAAAGCGCCATACTCACACTTCGCTACTTCACTTCCTTCCTTCGTCGCGTCCCTTCGTCCAAAAATCTTATATTTACTATGGGAAATGTCGATTTTATGCGACTGTGTGTTCCTTCGTTCCTTCGTCCGTTTACTTCCTCGAAACGCTCCTTCCTCGTATTGTCGGTTTTTGGACGAAGTAGCAAAGGAATTATCACGAACACAAAAAAATATTAAAATATATAAAATATATAAATCGATCTTGGATTGGTATTCGGCTTATCTTGGCATGCGTAGTTGATTTCTTGATTTGGCAGTACGTCTGTACAGGGTGTCCCACTTTCGTGTGTTTTGCAGGGTTTCTCTTTTATGAGTCGAGATATAAAGATGCGGTTTTTACATTACGCTGTTACTTTTTTATGAAACTTAAGATGCTACATACAGATATGTCATAGCTCACTTACTTCCTAAAATACAGGGCGAATCTGAAATTATTGCATTTTTCAATCCCCTTTGTATCATAACTTATCGAAAAGGTGAAAACGGTCTCCCGTACAGTTTTTCACGTAGAATGCAGTGACGTAACTATTTCTTCTTTGGAATCTGTCTTTTTTTAAATTGACTAAAACTTATATGTTTTTTAAATGCGGTATCTTGTATATTATTTTAAGAGGGTAAGAATGTTTTAAAGGGTAAGAATGCATTATTTAACTTTATTACATAGTCGGCCGGTTTAAATTAGGTAATTAAAACAATCAACTAATTTATTCGATGTAAAATGTTGGTTATTGGCATGATATTTAAAAGCAGCACAAGTTCAGTTTCCGTTTCCAAGCCAAACCAAACCAAACCAAATCAAAATATCACGATGCAAAGCAAAATTATCTGGTAAAATTAAGTTAAATAAAATAAGAGCCCTTTAGCAGTTTAGCAGTACCTAAATAAATAAATATAGAGTATATTATAATTTTCGAAAGCTCATAACAAGGCAAATAAAATTAAAAAAATAATATATAGAGTGTCCTGTTTAAAAAAAGAACATAAGTTTGAGTCATTTTTCGAAACAGACAGCTCCCAACGAAGAACCACTTTCGTCACTGCCATTCTACCTGAAGAACGAGACACGGGCGGTGGGTAAGTACTCAATAGGTAGAACAAAACAAAATCAGGGTATCCGGTATATACCTGTACATTTAGATGAACAGTCTAATTTTATAAAAGGTATTTCCAACGACCGCATAGTAAATACCCGGTATAATACCAGTAATATCACGAATACGAGTATATCTACAATATTTCTTATATATATATTGTAGATATTATATATTGGTATATTATTATATTGGTATTCCCGGTATTATACCGGGTATTTACTATGCGGTCGTCGGAAACTCCTTTTATTAAAATTAGGATGTTCATCTAAATCTACAGATATTTTTTTTTTTTTTCGTTTCTTTGACCTGTATACTATATATTTTTTGTTTTTACTCTTGGCTTTAGGTCGTTGGGGTTGCAAAGATGTTTCTAGATTTTGTTCATTATTTTATTTTATGACGACGTTTCGACAGTATATGTGTTTTTCAAGCCTCTTGAACGTAGATTCCTACAGAGTTAAAATTTGTTAAAACTGGACAAACACAATAACACATATTAACTATTATTTTAATTGTTTTTGGACATCACACTTTAGTATAGAGCACGTATGTATTTCCTAGCAGATCGCTCTGTATAAAACACATTTATCATTTCAATACCCGATGTCTACTGTAGTTTTTTTCTAAAAAAAAATCTACAGGTATATACATATATACCCAGATTTTATTTATCTACAAATTGGGTACTTACCCACCGCCCATCACTGACCCTTTTCACATTTTCGATAAGTTATAAGATAATCGAGATACAAAGGTTATCGAAAAATGCAAAAATTTCTACTAATTAAAAAATAAAAAGTAAAAGAAAGAAATAAGAAATAACTTTGAACTAAGAAGGCTAGGATAAATATGTGTGTAGCATATTTAGTTTCATAATAAGTAGAACAATGATGTGAAAACAGCATCTTTATATTTCTACTCATGAACTAGAAACCCCATCGCCAGTCGATATAAAAATAATTCACACACAATAGTCTAAAAAATGGAAGAAAAAAACAATATTGTCTTCATATTTGTGAAAAAATACATGTCCACATTTATGTAATCGTAGCGACAAAAATAAAAAACTAGAAATAGTGTGCATGATGCCTTTACAAAAATATCTAAAAAAATGGGGATTGACTTCATTAACGTTTAATTAGTATGTCATATTTCATGGTTTCGATATAAATTACATAATAAACTTTATTGTTGACTCGCCTTGTACATTCATACTGATATACCTTGTACATGATACTGAAATATTCGGATTTATTAAAAAAATATATATTATTAAAATTCAATTTTTATTTTTGACACGACAAAGAATTGCAGTTTTATAAAATACAAATTATGAGACTTTCGGATTTTTTAAAAATTTTAGAGGTTACTAGATATTTCGTAATAAACATGTAGCTGCTATATTAAAAATATTTTGTGGTGTGTTGTTGCATAATTGACTAATTTCCAAGCATCGAATGGACGAAGGAAGGAAGCGAAGGGACGAAGGAACGCGAGGAAGTAACGCGAGGAAGGGACGAAGGAGCGAAGTGTGAGTATGGGGCTTAACATTAAATTTCAGACGTTAATCAAGAAATTTATTTATATCGTATGGCGCTATCGAAAAAGCATACAATAGGTAAATGAAAGTTACAAACTCAAATAGTAAAGTTGAGCATACGACAAATCTATTTTTATAATTAGGGTTGGAAACTTTGTGTTACGACAGCAAAATAAAACACTAATTTACCATAATCTAATTCCGCCAAGTCGAGCACAGGCGTACCATCCTTTTCTCGAAGGTACTAGCGGCACTTTTACCACCCTGTAACTTTGTTATAGAGAAAGCAAGAATATTCATTTTCACTACACATGAGGACATAGCTGACTAGATTACCACAATATCTAGTAAATACATCTCGCAGTTTATGAATTATCGCTTGTCAAATTTATTTAAAATTTCGACATTGACTCAGTGACAGATCATCAAAATTCTAAGGTATTTCTGGAAGAGACAAAAAAATGCACGAAATATCCTTATGGACCAAAAATTAGCTGTCTATTGGCTACCTGCCACCGAATTTCCGGCGGTGGTAGTAGAAGGACCGGTGATAGGATTGTTTTGAAAATTTTGATTTTCATATAAGGCACAAATGCACTGCACATCTGCTCCATCTATTTATCAGCGTTACAGTGTTGCCGGATCATTAAAAAGTGGTAGCATCTTTGTTATTTTAAATGGAACACCCAGTATATTATTACATGTTTGGTTATCTCATAATTTTTCTATTATACTAACCTCTACCAATAATTCAAAGTTGATGAATTATTGCTAGTTAAAACTTCTTTATTATTATTTTGAATAACATATTACCCTAGAAAAAATAGGAGGATAACCTACAAAAAGAAATGAGATCCCATGAAAAACATAGAATGTAAAAAATACCATATCTTGCAACACAATTCTTCGACTATAAAAAGTTGTGAGATCTCATGTAAAACCAAGTCAGTTTATTTTATTTGCTTTCTCTTTAAGCACCTATTCAATAATTTTGTTATAAATTGTTAGTATCAATATTAGCCATCTTTATTTCTGTAATAATTATAATGACTTAGCAATTGCACAGCACCATAATTATTATAAAAGAATAATCCCCCAGAAAAATAAATCACTAAATCACCACAATACACCAAAACACTTTGCATTTGCACTGGACGCGCGTTTCGCTAACCAAGATGCAAAAGTAAAGTGGTTTGGTGTATTGTGGTGATTTAGTGTTTTTATTTTGCTGTTGTTACACCAAAGGTTCTAACCACTAACTGTAATACTCTATTATTTCGATTATTAAGTAAATCTAAACAGTGCCCTTAAGGATAAAGTTTTTTAATTAGTAGAGTCATATCGTGCAATTGCCAAGTCATTATAATTATTATTACAGAAATGAAGATGACTAATATTGATACTAACAATTTATAATAAAATTGTAGCATATGTGCTTAAAGAGAAACCAAATAAAATAAACTGACGTGGTTTTACCTGAGATCTCACAGCTTTTGATAGTGGAAGAATTGTGTTGCGAGACTTAGCATTTTTTACATTCTACGTTTTTGATGGGATACGCTTTACTTTTAACACCTAAATTCATGCGATTCGCTAATTATGTTACAGGATACCCAAAACAGGATGTTGGTGGCACAGTCCTGGGCTGACGAGTGGTTCTGTGTCAACCGATTACTCGTAAATCAACAAAAAAAAAATTCCATATCAACTGTTAAAATTGCCTTATATCTATCCAAAATAGTAGATAAAATAGTACTTTAACAGCAAGGGAAGATTAAATGATACTTTAACAGCGAGGATACGTTAAAAACTTTATTTCTTCTCGCACGTTTTTTAATTGCTTCCATTTTTGAAAATTCTTGTATTCCTATTCATAAGTTATTCGGGATTTAAATGGAAGTATTGGATATGGCGTTTGTCGCCTCAGCCTGAATATCTGTTGGTAATTTACTTATTTCTTTTTGAGCCATTTCTGGCTCCAATTCAATCAGCAGTCGACACGAAAGAGAATTAAAAAATATTGACTCAAAACTGACAACTAAAGAGACAGCTTTATTTATTTGTCAAATTACATAAAAACCAACGCCAACCTAGCACAATATTTTTTCTACTCGTAATAAATTCCTTGAAATAATAATTTCTGAATATTTCTTCAACCGTAACTCGCTATAGAAAAAAATATTTTTTTATACACGACGATAAAATAGTATTATCGTCTCCCGAAATTAATTCACTCGCGATTTCATCGCTCGTGAATTAATCTTTTCGGTCGACGATAAAATACCATTTTATCGTCTTGTATAAAGAATAACTATTTCCTTGCGGGATACGTTGAGGGTAAATGAGGGACAGTCAAGTTTCTGAATGTCCATCTCGACCTAAAACTACAAGGGGGATACTTTTTTGTATTTATTAGAGTATTTCAAAACTTTTAACGGTTTTGCAGATATTCGCAGTCTTATATTTTATATTTCATATTGCATTTTAGACAGTAAATTTTTATCAAAGCCACCCAATGATTTTTCTATCATATTTTAACGTTGAAAGAGCCATATGAAATAATACTGCGTGTATATGCGAAACCATTAAAAATTTTGAAATATTTTATATAAAAAATGTTCATTGTTTAACTCTCCATCTAATAAAAGAATAAAATACAGGAAATAACTAATAATAATATAAATCAAGAACGAATTCGTATAAATCATTCAAAATTAAAAATTGGCTTTATTCTAAGGAAAATTTATTCATCATTTTTAGTTGTTTAGTGTTTAAAACATATTTATTTTTTGGAGTAGTGTGTTTACTGATCTATGAAATATATTTGGGTTTAACAAGATTCTCGTATGTTTAAAGTGTACTTTTTTTATCTCCTCACAGAGAATATAACTGAGAATATTTTTGTCAAATCTATGTGGAAAAAAATCATAATAGATTTGTCATATTGTTGGTGTAGCTTGGTAAAACCCTTGTCTATCATCTATAATCAAGGGTAAAACCTAACCAAACCAAAACAAAACATAACTTGTGATTGTTATGGTTGTTTGACCAGGATCTGATTATTTTAAATTTTCGCCTAATTTAGTCTTTTTGTATTTTTCATAACTCAAGAACGAATTCATATAAACCATTCAAAATGAACAATTTGCTTAATATTAAAGACTTCTTTAAAAAGTTGCAAATAACTTTTTCTCTAAAATAAAATGGGAAAAAACTTATTCATCATTTTTAAAATTTACATAGGATGATTCCTATATTTAGGTAGGTGATGCAACACACGGTATATAAAATTGTATAAAGTGTACAGAAAAGTCAATTTGAAGTTTTTCTGCGTCCTTACAAAATAGAACCTAAGAGCGATAAAATGTATTTCTTTAGAACACGAACTTCACCTTTAAAATTCTCTCTTTTGAAAGTAGGTTCTTCCGTGTTAACGCTTCAGCGAACTTTTTGAATAGACTGAAGCTTATTTCATGTATAACAATTCGGTTTAAAAGTTGAACAAATACCTAAAGGAAGTCCTTCTATCTCTGAACGGCAAGCCCAATGTTTAAGGTGATATTTGTAAAACTCGATACAAACGATGCGTCAGTTTTAACTATTTCATTTCTAACTATACATATTATTATTTTGTAGCATAGCGAGGCCTGAACTTTTATTTGATTTTTTATTGTGAATTATTATATTTTCAGTGTATATCTGAGAATAATTAATAATATTATTGATTATTAAAGCAATGTTCTCTTAATAGAAATAAACTCAATTTGAAAGCCTACTTAACCAATTCTAGTACTAAAAATGTTATGAAAATTCTCGGCATACAATTTGTGTCGAAAAAATTGGTAAAAATGGTATTTTTAATTATTTTTGGAGATTTTTTATTTATTATCAATTTTTTTATCATCGATAAGCCGACTCGTCCACTACTGGACCATAGGCCTCCTCTAAGTTCCTCCATGTGTAGCTATTGTAGTATAAAGGTGCGTACTCTCTAGAGCATTTTGGTCCGAACGAACCAAGCGAGCTGAGCGCGCACGAACGAACTCAATAAGGAAAAGATCGCGATGTTCAGAGTGCTTGTTGCGTTCGCTGTGTTCCCAAGTTCAGTTATATTTAATTTTTATTCGCGCTTTGAATCTCTAGGTCACCGTTCTGCATCGAGTGTGTTAATGGACCCGGAAGACTATTATCGCTGCTGGTGCTTTTTTCGTTATACAAAACAAGCTAAAGCCTGTTTTTTTTTAAATAAAAATTTAACATTTTTCACGTGATTGCTTCTTTACAGCTAGGTTAGAAATCATGTGACATTTGCCAAATATTTCCATTAAAAAACAAGCTTTATTGTTATATTCGTTATAATTTGTGTAAATGTATATTTTCCCGTTCTAATAGATTGTTTTCCTTTCGCCTTCTCCCCTCTGAAACTTGCCAGAAGACTTTCAATTTTTTTCTTTGCTTCTCCAGAAACATATCCCATGATCTCATCTATCTGGCTCCACGCATCAAACTTCTTGACTTTATTATAGCATAATCCATCCTTTGATTCCAAAGCACTGGATATGGTTCATAAATGTCTATTAACTGAACGCACTTTTCTCTATTCCACTCCATTTCGTTTGAGCAAAGAAAAATCAAAACAATGAAAACTTTTAGCAGCGAATGCTCCGAATAGGACGAACACCATGAACGCAACAAACCTCCGTCCCACTGAACAACGCATCCCCTTTGAGCAAAATACATATACCGACAAGCCGGCGAAAATGTTTGACGCGCTCGGTTCGGTGAAATTTTGCTCGCGAACACGTATTCACTTGCCGAATTCGGCTCTGCGCGCTCGGCTTGTTTGGTTCGTTCGGACCAAAATGCTCTAGTGAGTACGCACCTTAACAACCCAAGTTCCTTCAACAAAGTTGAAGATGTAATATTTTGGCCATATGTATAACAAATTATTTAATTGAAATAAAGGAACCTACGTTGTGTTAAAAAAAATTTTCTACAAACGTCAGTAAAAATGTAATTTTTAACGCATGCTGTCAGTGCCTAAAATGTGACATTATGTCACTGGTAGTAAAAGTCATTTACTTTTAGCACTGGTGCATCCCTATCCTTATT